>NC_142814.1:5779521-5999809 GCF_049724085.1 Artemia sp. Qi Xiang Cuo
TGTATGTTATTTTAGTTTTTAAAAACAAATTAAATTTGCGACAAACTTTGTTACTCGTATTCTAATAAACTCTTTGACAATCATTTTTCTATTATCGATTGCAGGGTTGCCACCGCTAGTGATTTATCACCAGATCTGGTGATTTTTCATCCTCCTGGTGATTTTTCTGGTGATTTTCTCAATCTAGGGATTTCTGGTGGTTTTCTTTTACAAAATTATTTTTTACAAAATTGGTTGACATTCCATGCATGATTGGTTTCGCTGTCTTACTGAGGTGAAATAATCTGTGACTTTCATATTGTATGACTTGTTTTTATTTTTTATTTCTAAAGAGTGGCGTTATTTTGGGCTTCTGTGTATCTTTTTAGCTTGAAATCAGCTTCCCCATAGTTACAAATTTTAATTTATAAATACATAAATGTGTGTCCCATGTGTGATAAAAAACGAATTGAGGCTCGTCAACTCAGAAACTCAGTTACTCGTATTCTAATAAACTCTTTGACAATCCCTTTTAATTATCGCTTGCAGGGTTGCCACCGCTGGTGATTTATCACCAGATCGGGTGATTTTTCATTCTCCTGGCGATTTTTCTGGTGATTTTTTAATCTGGTGATTTCTGATTATAGTAATATACTTCTGTGTATAGTAAACTAACTGACCTTTCATGTTAAATACGTCTCGTACAACGCTAAGGGGAAATAAATTAGTTATAGGTCTTATAAGATAAGCAATCTTGGAATATTCAGACGTACAACAAGAGTAGAAGCTAATATGCCTTCCTACATTAATAGAGTGTGTGAAGACCCATCGTGATCCCCTCCCCATGGTAATCTGTAGTAAAAGACGGAAGATTAATTCTATTTGAGGAGCAGAGCTGCCACTGAACGCAAAAAAATCACCATTTTCTCTCAGAAAAAATCATCAAAATCACCAAAAGGCAAATTGGCAGTGAAAACTTTAGTGTGAAAACTCTAAAAGTTGGCAGTGAAAACTCTCAGAAAAAATCTTATATATTTGGAATCAGCATAACAGGCCAATTCTTCTGATATTTTTATTTATAACAAAATTTTGTTTTTGGAATTTGATCTCAAAATTCAAAATTTTAGAGTGTCAGCTATTGTTGAGCAGCAACAACCCTCCCTGGTTAGTGGTTTCATCTCCAACATGTAAGGTTTAAAAAGTTCAGTTTTGCTTACATCTTCTATAAACCAAACATAAAGGTATAGTGCGGGAATGCACGGTACAATTCTAAGTGGAGGGACTTTTGCTATCTTAGAAATAGTAAGGTTAAGGGAATGAAACTTTCAAGAATGCATCTTAATTTTGAAAAAAAAACCCTAAAACAGCTAAATATCCAATTCACGTCATAAGCGTTGTTTTTTAAAAACCTAAGTTAAAGGGAAAGCAGATGAACAAAAATTATGGAGAAAAACTTCTATGCTATTTCTGAAGCCTTAGAAATAGTAAAACAGTTAAAATGGAAACTAGAATGCACCTTCCTGGGGTATGATTTAGGGCTTGAGTTTATTCCTGAAAGTTTCTCTCTCCTAGTGCAGCTATTTTCCAAGATAGTCTAAAGCCCCTCAGCTAGAATCATGCCTTATCTAGATCTTAGCCAATCTCTGTCTATTATAGTAGCTGTTGACTAGAAATAAGTATATAGCCCTACCTACTTAGGCGTTAAAATGTGAATATAGGCTTAAATGTAAATGATATAATATATTTTCTGGACCTGCAAAAAAATTCGTATATCAAAAGATTCGAAACACCACGTGTCGTAGATCCCGTCATTGCCGTCTATTACATTTTCTTCTCTACTAATATAAGTTCTACGGCTTTCGGTCATCTCCCCTGACTGGCTATTTTAATATGCAGTAAATTCGCTATCCACTGACAATTGAGTCTATTTAATAGCATTTTTATAAGAATTTGCCTCATTGTTTTAAAAAGCTATTACGTAAACATAGTAAAATCACCAAATATAATAATAAAATCACCAAAATTAAAGTAAAGTCACCAAAAATCACCATATCACCAAAAACACCAAACGAAAAAACCCACCAAATTTGGTGATAATGCACCAACGGTGGCAACCCTTCGAGGAGATGCAAGATCTATGAAAATTGTTAGAGCTGACTTGAATATATAAAAATAAATCATAGTAAATCTTTATCGGTTTTTTAGCAATGTTTCAGACTAATAAGGAATTCAATGTTCAATCAAGTAAGTATGGACAAAAAATTATATTAGGAGAAATCATATTCAGTGAGCAGCAATTCAAGGGCAACTCCAATGACATGGAACTGAAACTAAATCCACAAAAAATAACAGAAATATTCAATGGTGATTGGTTATTGTATCATCATTTGCTATAACAAAAGACTAAGAAAAACAAAGTATGTTTACTTAAGAGATTTTTCAGAGAAAATTCCAGAACTGGATTATTCAGTATACTCTCAACTTACCCATTCGCTTATAATGTCAGGAACAGTTCTTCAATAATACATCAAATATGTAAGTTAATAAAAAAATGCATATTTTCAAAAGCGCAAGATGATTCATTTTTATGTATTCTATTATTTTCTTAACAATTTCGAATTGATCACATTTTCCTTTCAGCTGCATAATGTGTGACATAGCCTATACAAGAAGCACAGAAAAATTCTTTTTCCATTTGTAGGCAGAGGTCCTCGCACACGCATTTCACCACTCCCAAAAATTACGCTGTTGAGCCATCCCCATTTGTGTTAATCACATGGGTCTGTCAAACCAAAGTGCAAAGGGAAAACCTTACCCTTCGAGCTCATCCTTTTTCAATAATAAAGCTTAATAGTCAGGTAATTGTGATTTCTTAAAAATTACAGTTCAAAGGCCGACAAGCGATAATTGAAAAACGATTGTCAAAGAGTTTATTAGAATACAAGTAACAAAGTTTGTGACAAATTTAATTTGGGTTGCAGCGCTCAGATAACATTTAATAAACGTAACAGTTTGTTTTTAAACTTTTCTAAAAAGAAAAAAACATTTCCCACTATATTATAGTTTATTTCAAATTTTAATGGTAAACAGAAAATTTTACAATCAAGACTTGGACAGAATTGTTCCAAATTTATCGAAGAAAACACGCTCATTTGCAATGAAAATTGTCATACCGCCAGTTGCTACCACTGGTACTGATCAACCCCCGATATTTTTGTCCGACTCTTTAAAACGTAACGCAATGCATTTAAAAAAATTTCTAATGTTTTTTTTTAAACTTTTATTTGTACTCCGTTCTTCAAACAATATTCTGGACACGGCCCGGGAGGGGGGGGGGAGTAAAGGTATTCTTCAGAGTCAAGGGAAGGGCATTTTGTTGTCTTTTCAATTTCTTTAACAAATATACTTGAAAAAACAAACCTCTTCGCAATGATAATACCATGAAAATATTCTCTTAATCTGAAAGGGGGACTACAAAAAAAACATCTGGTAGAAAAAATGCCTCTCCTCTATTTAAAGCCACCGTTCTTTATATATGCTACGTGGTAACAATGCTTCAAAAATGGTTCCAAAAGCTGAATTTTTAATCACTAAAGAAAAATAAACAGACACGAAACAGTGAGACTTTATCAGATAAATGATTAATTAGTTTAATTTTATTAGTATGTATCCTTTTCATTATTCCATTTACTTGATTAATTCTGTATTTCTATCTTGTTACTAACAATGTAGCCAAATAATATGGGAAACTATAGTTTCCAATACTCTTCGAATGTAGCTAGAAGACCATATTGAAGAATAGATGGCCTTCAAGCATAGACAGTAGAATTTGAGCATACACTTATCAAAGCACCCTAGGCTTTGAACCCTGGAAAAGCAATTGCAAAATGAAAAAAAAAAGGCCTTAAAGATGGACTTTTGGCTACTATGGCCGTGTCTTTTTTGTCGAAAATTGCATTTCATTTAATATTTCAGTTAGTATAAGCAGGAGTTTATTCTTTGCAACAATTTTTATTGTTACCAAGGGCTGTGGTTTGTTCTTTACTAGGTTGCAGCTACCCCTGCAACCATGATATTTTTAACCTGTAATTGTGAAGTCAACCATCATTTTGTTTGGGAGATCTTGATGTGTTTGATAATATAGTTTTCAATAACAGTTGGCGTAGTACAATGGTAACAAGACGATCCCTAAGACATAAAGGATTTGATTTCAAGCCTGTCTACGGTAACGTTTCTAATGCATAAAAGTACACTAGAGTACCTAGTACCTAGTTCGGAAACGGAACTACTTATAATCAGATTATCTAGTTTCTCGAACTAGGTACTAGGTACTCTGGTGAACTTTTTTGTATTAGAACCGTTACCGTAGACAGGCTTGAAATTTTTTTTGGAAACGAATTGGAAACAACTAAAAGACACAAAAGAAAATTTTATTTTATCTAGACTTTACGGAATATAATAAAAAAGGAATGAAAAGTGGTCAAATGGTAACCAATCTTCTCCCACGTTCTTTTTAGCTGCTCTTCTCCCAAAAAGGGGAAGAAAAAAAAAATTCAGAATCCAGGGAGGTTAAATTTTTTGTCTTTTAAATTTTACTATTCATGCAAACTATTCTATTCTTGGAAATGCTATGAACAGATATATATCTATTTTAATCTAGGGCTTGCAAAATTCCCCTTAGCGTTGCACGAGATGTATATGACATGAGAGGTCAGTAGGATTACTACCTAAGTAAAAGGTCTTGATTAGTGATCAGACATGTAACCCTAGAAAATGCAGGATAATTGGTCTTACATGAACAAAAATTCAATCTTTGTTAAAAAAATTTACCTAATATTATTTACCTAATATCATTTACCTGATAAAGTCTCACTGTTTTGTTTCTGTTTATTTTGCTTGGGTTATTAAAAATTCAGCTCTTGTGGCAATATTTGGAGCAAATTTAATAATGTCACAGTAAAACTTGTATTATCACCAAGTACCATATATGAATATCGGTAGCTTTAATTTTTTTTTTTTTGGGGGGGGGGGGGTTATAAAAGATTTTTTCTGCATTCCTACTCTCAGATTAAATAAAATCTTTTCTTAGCATTACTATTATTATTACTATTATTATTTGAAAAAGGGTTTTTTTTCGTATTTTTGTTAAAGAAATTGAAAAAAACTAATTTTTCCTCCTTGGATTATGAAGAATACTCTTTTACCCTCCTCTCTCTCCGGGAACGTTTCCAGAAGGGTTTTTGGACAGGAAAACAAAAAATTTAATAAAGCGGATCAACAATTTGTTTAAATGCATTGCGTTACGTTTTAACGTATCCGACAAAAATATCGGAGGGGGGAGCGGGCATAGGATATGAGCTAGCCCCATTAATTTCCATGAATTGATGCTATTGATCAATGCTAATGGTGTCAACTGGCGGAGTGGGCATTTTATCGGCAAGCATTGATTGCATTGAAAGCGCTAAATTAAAAAAAAATATATATGTTCATGGCAAAAGAAAAACAAATTTAGCCTCCCTGGATTCTGAAAAATACTTTTTATTTATTTTTAAAAATACTTTATTTTTATTTTTATTATAAATATACTAACTTAAATATTGAATAAAATGAAATTTTCTACAAAAAAGGCACGGCCATAGTAGCCAAAAGTTCATCTTTAAAGAAATTTCTAACTAGCAGCTGTTCATAATGTCATTGAAAAATAACACACTTTCGCTTGTAACCTTCGATAATATTCAAGCATTAAGTTAGGGGGGGAGGGGTAAAATGGAAGGGACTGAGAAAATCTTTTAAAATAAAAAGCGCTAGAGAATTATTTCCTGAATATACAGAATTAATATTTTTTTTAAAAATTTTCGTTTCATTAATTTTCAAATTTGTTTGTTAAACTTTAATCAAAATAACACACGGCGGTATCTTATTTAACTTTTGGTTTTAATATCATTGACTTTAAGCAGGGTTGCCACCACAACCAAATAAAAATATCCAGTTTTTCACCAAGAAAATCACCAAATCACAAGATTTTCATCAAGAAAATCATCTGAAATCACCAGTATTTCACAAAAATCACCAAAAAAATCACCAGAAATCGGTGGTCAATAATTATAAGCTTTACACCAAAAAGAAGCGTTGGGCGCCCTGAGCTAAGACATTATGTTTTTCAAAGGCCGTCAACTGCTGAAGAAGGAAGAGAATTTGTACCCAAGACCGGAATTCCTGGCAAAGACTGAAATTGTTACCTAAGATCCTGTTAGTGGACATGAAGAGCCTTTTTATTTATTTAACTACTATTATACTTTTCTTTGTCTTTATTTTGCAAAATCTTTTCTTTTTCTTTCTAGGTTTCCATTGAAAATAATAACCCCAATAATCCTCTTTTGTCCTCAAATGGAATTTCATTTGCTTATGAGCGTTATTAATGCCCCTGCCATAGTTTGTATCCTTAGTGGTAAACTTTAGCTCTGAAAAAGACGACTCAAATGCTATCAATTTATTATATATTTATTTTACTTCCGGAAAATTTTCGTGGGTCAAGTCTAAGCTGAAATATCAGACAAGCGATGATAAATCTTTTTTCCTTTGTTCCTTAGGCGAGAGCCCCTTGAGACTGAGCCCCCTGGTTTTTTGAGACTGATAAGTCCCTTGAAAAAGACCTAGCCTAGGCTTCTGAATTTATGTTCATGTGGGACTATGCTTTCTTTACCTGAGAAATTTTTTTCTTTTCTGAGCCTAAGAATTACGGAAAATTGAAAAATGGGGCAAGAAATGACCTCAACTATTATTTTTTGTCTATTGGACGTGGAGGGGGTTATTCTATTTTACCACGCCTGAAATATTCATAGTTTAGCTTAGTTTTTGTTTATGAGAAAATTTCCAGGAACAGTTGAATACTAAACTGAAAAATTTAAAATTTGATAATGTAGAAGATAGATGGAATAATATTAGGAAAACAATTTGTAAAGTTTTTATTATTTGTAAAATTTGTAATTTTACAAATTGTAATTTTACAATTTGTAATTTTACAATTTGTAAAATTTGTAAAGAAATTATTCCGTATATGAAAGGGGCTGTCCCCTCCTCAACGCCTCGCTCTTTACGCTAAAGTTTGACTCTGTCTCACAACTTTATTTTTTAAAACAATAAATAACTTTAGCGTAAAGAGCGTGGGGTTGAGGAGGGGACAGCCCCTTTCATATACGGAATAATTTCTGTTCGTTTTAAGTTTTAATGTCGCTCCTTACTTTCAGTTTAAAAAACTTGTTTTTTTTATTTAATTTCTGATCGTTTTTTAGTTAATGCAGCTTTTATTTGTATAAAAATTTTACTTTTCTTTTGCTAAATGGATGTCTTTACAAATTAACTTACGTAACTAACTTCTATATTCGTATATTTTTCTTCTGGCAAAAAATACAAAGTTGCAGATTTTTGCAGATATGAACTTGAAACCTATGCAATAGGGTTTTCTGATACGCTCAATCTGACGGTGTGATTTTCATTAAAATTCTTTCACTTGTAGGGGATGTTTCCCCCCTCTTTAAAAAATCGAGTAAATTTTCTCAGGCTCGTAGCCTTTGATGAGTAATACTAAACTTAATAAAATTTATATATTTAGGATCAGCATTATAAACACATACTTTTGATACATTTATTGACATCAAAATTTCGTTTTTAAAAGTTTCGATTACTATTGAGCCGTATCGCTTGTTTTTTTATTGTTATTTTTATTACGTATATGTTATTACTTATATGAAGGGGTTCTCCCCTTAGTCAATACCATGCTCTTTACGTTAAAAGTTAAAAAAATTTTGATTCAGAAACCCCTGAATCACAAAGGCCGTTTAATTAGAATAGATAGCTCTTTTGAAAGCACTAAAAAAACTGTAGCGTAAAGAGCGAGGTACTGACTTGGGGGAGAACCCCTCACATACGTTATAATTTCTGTTCGTTTTAAGTTCTAATATTCCATCTTACATTTCAGTTGAAAAAACTTGTTTTTTTTTATTTAATTTCTGATCGTTTCTTAAATAATACTCGGAAATCCGGCGCCCCCTTCATAGAAATGTCCCTTACCCCAAAGAAACATCCTCCACGGAAATATTCTCCAGAGTAACCCCCTCCTCTAGCCCCCCCCTCCAGAAAAAATCGTTCCTGAAAATGGTTGTTTACTTCCCAATAACCAATAAATAATGCTTGCAAGTCTGGTGCCTCCTTCATGGCACTTTCTCTTCCCCCACGACCAGTTCCTTCATGAACAGATCCTTCAACATAACCACCGAGCCCCCCAAACCAACCCAAACCACAAAAAAAACAACCTGAAAAATTATGTATAAATACCCAAAAACCAAACTATATTTTAAAAATGGGTAAAGTTCATAACTTTTAGCCCTCCCTCTGGGAACTTCGGGGGATTAAGTCATCCTAAAAGACATATTTATTATATTTTCGACCATGCTGAACAAAATGGCTATCTCAAAATTTTGATCGGGTGACTTTGGGAAAAAAATAAGCGTGGGAGGGGGCCTAGTTGCCCTCCATTATTTTTGGTCACTTTAAAAGTGCACTAGAACTTTTAATTTCCGTTCCAATGAGCCCGCCCACGATATTCTAGGACCACTGGGTCGATACGATCACCCCTGGGAAAAAAAAAAAAAAACAAACAAACAAACAAACAAACAAACAAATAAACACGCATCCGTGATCTTTCTTCTGGCAAAAAATGCAAAATTCCATATTTTTGCAGATAGGAGCTTGCTAAATATACATTATTGTTCTATGCTACTCTGAATATGATTTTTGTATTTTAATTAAGTTCTTATAGCTTTTAATGCGTCTTTAACTCTTTTTCCTAAATTAAGCTAAATTTTTTAAAGCACTTTACTTTTGATAGGTAGCACTAAAGTTGATGAAAATTATATATTTGAAATCAGCATTGAAATTTGATTCTTTTGATATATCTATTGGTATCAATAACCCGTTTTCTAGAGTTTCGGTTACCATTGAGCCGGGTCGCTCCTTACTTACAGTTCGTTACCACGAACTGTTAGAAAGTTACTTAGTAATATGATGATTTTTAGACTGAGAGGTGCCTTAGAAAAAGTAATAAGAGGAGAACAGTGCAGTATTAGAAAGGGCAGAGGATGTGTCGACCAAGTTTTCACTCTTATGTTATTAACTGAGAAAATAATGAGTGGCAAAGCACCTATGGTCCTCAGAATTATAGATTATGAGCAAGCATTCGATCTTGTCGGTAGAAGAGCTTCAGCGGAGGTCTTATCCTTGTATAGTATACCAGACAGATACAATAAAGGGATTATTGCAATGTACGAGAATAACACTGCAGCGGTTAAGGTATTAAATAAGGCTAGCAGCTGGTTTCGTATTAAATCAGGAGTTAAGCAGGGTTGTGTTCTACCTCCTTTTATATGGATCGTTTTGATGGACTTTGTCTTAAGGAACACAGGAAAGGCAATTTGAGATCACAAAATAAAATCGAGAGGGAAAACTATCCTGGACTTAGATTATGTTGATGATTTAAGACTCCTAGATGAAAATGTGAGCAAAATGAATGAGATTTAAGAGATCTTGCGAATTCACGGTGCTAGAATAGGCTTGAATATTAATGTTAAGAAGACTAAGTCACCAAGACTATGAATAAGTGAAGATGAAAAAATGACATTGGGTAACGAAAATATTGACCAGATGCACAGCTCCATTTACCTTGGTAGTATTATTACTAAAGAAGGTAAGAGCAGTGAATATATTAAAAGTAGAATTGCCAAGGTCCAGGGTGTTTTTCGCAGTCGAAAAAAGTTTGGAAGAATAGAAAAATAAGTCTGCAAACCAAGATTAGAAAATTGGGAGCTATAGTGATGACAGTAGTAACATATCATGAGGTCCGAAACTAGATCTAAAAATAGCCTATGACTATAAATTTACTCATATTACTAACGGGAGTCCAAATGAGGCTTACTAAAAATAAACAAGAGGCTCTAAAAACCGCTCATAGCAACCAGAATCCAAATATGTAAGAGTAAAAATATTATTTTAATTTCCAAAGAGAGAAAAGGGTTAAAAGAATTTGACTTACTTCATAGAGGGGAATATAATGCAGCACCGCCATGTAAAACAGTACCTCAAATATCTACTTAGCCGATAAAGCTAAATTGTTGGAGAAACATGTTGAATAGAGTCGGTTAAGTTAGGTTAGATATTTAATATAGTGCGCTCTGGACGGCCTGCTTCTCAGATTGAACAACATATAGTTGACATTATAGTCTATCAAAATGTAGCTAACCATTTCTTCGATGTAAGTTAATTTATTATAACAAAATAGTTTGTACTATTTAGCTTAAATAGTTTGTACTATCAAGCTTCTTCCTCTTTATAAGCTAATATTCTATAGTATATTAATAACATACTTACTTCGTTTCAAATGTGACAATAGTCTGTTATTATCCAAAACTGTCTTTCGAATAATCTTAGAATTTAAAACCAGCCAAATGCCAGCATTTCACCCTGTTATATTTTAATAAACTGGTAACCTGGATTAACCTTGTCGAAGTGTCAATAGCATACGTCTTTAGCTGTTGTTTTACACATTATTGATAATTATCAGACTAAATCTAAATATGTTTATATATAATTTAAACGTTTTTAATTAAAATTTTTATTAAATTTTTATTTAATTGTTTGTTGGGATTTTTTTTAATGATAAATATATAATAAGCATTCTATTTATATACGTAAATAGGAAAAGGTTTATATATTTTTTTTATTTTAAAAAATTTATATTTTTTTATCACTGAGTAAATATATTTAAATTTTTAAAGTAAAAATTAATATTTTTAATTAATTAAAAAAGTTGTTTAATATCTTAAAAACTTGAAGAACTAATATATGTTCCCGGTCTATGAGGGAAATGATATAATAATGTATTTTGAAAAGTATTGTTTAGTATTTGGGTATGCATAAACACTGAATTAATAAAATAATATATATTTTAAGTGATGATACGACTGGCCTATGAGAGAAATGATAGAATTATGTCTTTTGAAAAGTATTGCTTAGTATTGGGGTATGCAAAACTTTAAATCAATAAAATCATTATATTTTAAGTCATGTACTGACAGGCTTATGGATGAAATGATAAAATAATGTTTTTTGAAAAGTATAGCTTAGTATTAAGGTATTCAAAAATTCGAAATTAATAAAATTATGTATATTTTAAGTGATTATTCCACGGCCCTATGCGGGAAATGATAGAATAATGTCTTTTGAAAAGTATTGCTTAGTATTGGGGTATGCAAAAAGATGAAATTAATAAAAATATATATATTTTAAGTGATGATACCAAGGGTCTATGAGGAAAATGATAGAATAATGTCTTTTGAAAAGTATCGCTTAGTAAAGGGGGAGTGCAGAAACTCTAAAATTATAAAATCATTCTATTTTTTTGTGATGATACGACAGGCCTGTAAGGGAAATAATAGAATGATGTCTTTGAAAAATCATTGCTTAGTATTGAGGTATGTAAAAACTCGAAATTAATAAAATCAAATATGAAAAAAAAACAATAGAACAAGCTCTTTTTCAAATAATAATAATAATAACAATAATACCACAAAAAGATTTTCTTTAATATGAGTGAAGGAATGCAGGAAGAATATTGTAGCAAAATTCCCCCCCTCCCAACTGAAGCTACTGGTATTCATACATGGTAATTGGTAATAATACAAGTTTTACTGTGATATTATTAAATTTGCTCCAAATACGGACACAAAAGCTGAATTTTGTGTCCTTTACTTACCCAAGCAAAATAAACAGCAACAAAACAGTGAGATTTTATCAGGTAAATGATTATCAAGTAAATTTCTTTAAGAAAGATTGAATTTTGTTCGTATATGACCAATTATCCTGCATTTTCCAGGATTTCTTGTCGGACCACTAATCAAGACCGTTTCCTCAATCAAATAGTAATCCTCACAGACCTCTCATTTCATTTACGTCTCGTACAACGCTAGGGGGATTTTTTGAGCCCTAGATTAAAAAGATATAAATATCTGTTCGTAAAGATATATAAATATATATTTGCTTATTGAGAGTTATTAGCGAGCTAGAATCACGAACAACTCGATAGATTATATAGACGGTGCAATTCGAAGCAAGGGTTCACGTACATTTGCTCTGATGAAACAGATTGTGTAGAACTAGGGTTATGGAAATTTTTTCATGATGAGAGCGAACGGTAAAAAGCTGTAGCATTTCCTGAGAGAACTGTTCAATTGATTCAGCCAAATCATCAATTATCAACCGCGAGTTTTGTTCAAGACTATTGAAAACATCAAGTCCCCTTATGAATTGTATTGGTATGGATGTGACAATAGCTTTTATTTGATCATAAAATTCCTGCCAAATGCTATAGCAATAATAAATTTTCTTTAGTTTTTCCAAAAATATTTTATTACAATTTTGAATTATTTTCGCTAAATTTGTCGTTTTCCCAGACATTGATTAACCACACAGAAACGATCTGAATGGTGTTTTAAAACGATACATACTGCTGCTGTTGACAAAAATTGGACTACAACTAACTGTAAACCGTACTTGTTCAATGAACAAGTAGTAATTTTTCCTTAGATCTATCTAGTACATTAACAACCAAACCATATTTCATTCATTTATTCGAAACAAAAACTCTCTATTTTAACAAGAACAACATTTATTGATCAAAAACACTTGTTCAACAATAAAAAAAACAATATTCGTTGAAAATTAAAAAAATTAATATTTATTAAAAAAAAAAACATTTTTTTTTCAATTTTTTTTTTCAAAAATAAAATTTTTTTTTTTAAAAAAAAATTTTGTTAAAAAAGAAAACCAACGACACTATATATACAACAATAAAACTTATTGTCTTAAAAAACACTTTTTGTCCAGCAAGAACATTATGTGTGCACACACACATTTTTTTCGTACAATAGCACTATTTGTACAGGAGCATTTTATTCATAAAAGGTTTAGGGGTAGGTTAATGTATCAGATTAGGTTTGGGTTAGGGTTGGGTTAAATTATCAGGTGAGGTTTGGCTTAGGGTTGGGTTAATTTATGAAAGGTTAGATTTGGGTTAGGTCAATTTATCCAGACCAATTCAAGAAATTTCAAGTACTGAACTACCTCCTGCTATATTCTTGTTCAGTACCACATTTCTCTTTTTCCTGTGTAGAAGAACCATGATCGCCTCTATGCTCGTGAACAATGTAAAATTGGGGTCATCAATAGTTCGTGCACACTCTTGAGTGTGAATCACGACGTCCCAACGAGACTTGTTCCATACGCTTTCACAAATTTTGCCAAACGCTGAATTTAGAATGAGCTTGTAAATTTCCTTCTCTACTTTAACGTTGGCCCGAGAGCGTTTATCAACAATGGTGTCGATAAACGTCTTTAAATAGTGTTTTTGACTGAATTGCATGATCCTATGTATTTTGGTGATCTTGAAACCATTGTTCACCAATTTTTTATATGTCCCCTTAGCGTTGCACAAGACGTGAATGACATGAGAGGTCAGTAGGACTAATACTTGAGGAAACGGTCGTGATTAGTGTTCAGACAAGAAACCCTGGAAAATGAAGGATAATTGGTCTTATATTAATAAAAATTCAATCTTTATAAAAAAAAATTTACCTGATATCATTTACCTAGTAATCATTTACCTGATAATGTCTCGCGGTTTTTTTGCTGTTTATTTTGCTTGGGTGATTAAAAATTCAGCTTTTGTGTCCATATTTGGAGCAAATTTAATAATGTCACAGTAAAACTTGTATTATTACCTAATATCATCTATGAATAACGGTAGCTTCAATTGGGGGGAAGGGGTATCTACAAGATTTTTCTGAAGTCCTACTTTCAGATTAAAGAAAATATTTTCGTAGAATTATTATTATTATTATTATTTAAAAAAAGGTTCTTTTTTGTTTTTTTTTCGGATTTTTTTTACATAAATTGAAAAAAAAAAAAATTTTTCTCCTTTGATTATCAAGAATAATATTTCACCCTCGTCTCTGTCCAGGAACGTTTACAGATTTTTTTTTGATTGAACTGACAAACACAAACAGTAAAACAAAAGACAAACAAAAGACGAACAGTAAAATTGAAAAGACAAACAAATTTAACCTCCCTGGATTCTGAAAAATACTTTTTATTTATTTTTTTTCTTCCCCTTTTTGGGAGAAGAGCAGCTAAAAAGAACATGGGAGAGGACTCGTTACCACTTGACCACTTTTCATTCCTCTTTCTTTATATTCTATAATGTCTAGATAAAATAAAATTTCATTTTTTGTGTTTTAGTTTTTTCCAATTCTTTCCAAAAAACTGTTCAAGTCTGTCTACGGTAATGGTTCTAATACAAAAAAAGTTCACTAGAGTACCTAGCACCAAGTCCGGAAACTAGATACTCTACTTATGATTAGTTCCGTCTCCAAACTAGGTACTAGTTACTCTGGTGTACTTTTTTTTAAATTAGAACCGTTACCGTAGACAGGCTTGTAATCAAATCCTTTATGTCTCAGGGATCGTTTCGTTACCATTGTACTACGCCAACTGTTATTGAAAACGATACTATCAAACACATCATGATTACCGAAACAAAATGATGAGTGACGTCAAAATCACAGGTTAAAACATCATGGTGGCAGGAGTAGCAGTAAAACGAACCGCAGGGGTAGTAAAGAACGAACCACTCACCCTTGGTAACAATAACAATTGTTGCAAAGAATAAACTCCTGCCTATACTAACTGAAATATTAAAGAAAATGCAATTTTCGACAAAAAATGACACGGCCATAGTAGCCAAAAATCCATCTTTAAGGACTTGTTTTTCATTTTCCATTGCTTTTCCAGGGTTCAAAGCTTAGGGTGCTTTGATAAGTTTATGCTGAAATTCTACTCTCTATGCTTGAAGGCCATCTATTCTTCAATATGGTCTTCTGACTACATTCGTAGAGTATTGGAAATTATAGTTTCCCACACTTTTTGGCTACATTGTTAGTAACAAGATAGAAATACGGAATTAATCAAGTAAATGGAACAATAAAAAGAATACATAATAATACAATTAAAGTAATTAATCATTTATCTGATAAAGTCTCACTGCTTCGTGTGTGTTTATTTTTCTTTGGTGATTAAAAATTAAGCTTTTGGGTCCATATTTGAAGCAAACTTAATGATTTAACAATACAACCTAAATTGTTACCATTTGGCGTATATGAATAACGCTGTCTTTAAATAAAGAAGAGGGATTGTTTCTACACGAAATGTTTCCTGTAGTCCAAATTTCACATTAAGAATAATCTTTTTGTGGTATTGTTATTGCGAATAGGCTTATTTTTTTTACTTAAATTTTTTAAATAAATTGAAAAAAAAATTCACGTCACTAGATTCGTAAGAGTACCTTCCCCCCCCTTACAACCGGGGCGGATCACGAATATTGTTTTGGTGAAAAGAGTACAAAAAAAGTTTAAAAAAAAAAATTAAATTTTTTTAAATTATTTTCATTACGTTTTAACGAATCGGACAAAATATCGGGGAAGGGAGGTCCTGCATCTGGTCTTGCCACTCTGATTTGACGCTCTTGATCAGTACCATTGGTAGAAACTGGCGGAGTGACAATTTTCATTGCAAATGAGCGTGTTTGGTAATTTAGGGGCAGTTCTGCCCAAGTTTTGATCGTAAAATTGGCAGTTTACCTTTACAATTTTGAAATAAACTTTAATATTATGTTAAATATTTTTTTCTTTTTAGAAAAACCTAAAAACAAACCATTACGTGTATCAAATGAATTCTTAGTGCTGAACAACCCATAAAAGTTGTCACAAACTGTGGTACTCGTAGTCTCACAAACTCTTTGACTCTCGCTTGTCTAGTATCGAGTGCAGGGGTGCCACTGCGAGTGATTTATCACCAGATTGGATGAGTTTTCAGCCTCTGTGTGACTTTCTGGTGATTTTTTTTGAATCTGGGGATTTATGTTTATTTACTTATTCAACCTGGGGATTTTCCTTTAATTCGTTTATTTTTTAAAAATTTGGTTTACATTCCATTAAGGAGTGGTTTCGCCGTCTTACTGAGGTAAAATAATAAGCGACTTTCATATTTTATGTCTTGTTTTTATTTGTTATTTCTGAAGAGTGGAATTATTTTGGGCTTCTAAGTATCCTCTTGGCTTGGCAATCAGCTTCCCATAGCTACAAATTTTAATTTATAAATAAAGATATGTGTGTAACATGTGTGATAGCCATATGTCCTTCAATATAGTCTTTTGGCTTGTTTCGAATAGTATGGAAAACTATAGTTTCCACTACTCTTTTTATACATTGTTAGTAACAAGATTGAACTCAGATTTGAAGCAAACTTAATTATTTAGCAATACAACTGACATTGCTACCAAGTAGCATATTTGAATACCAGTGGCTGTAATTAGAGGAGCGGGATGTTTTTCCACAAGGTGTTATTTCTGTAGTCCCCCTCTTAGATTAAAAACAATCTTTTCTTGATATTATCATTGAGGAGAGGCTTGTTTTTTCCGTATGTTTAGAGGCTTTCCCTTTGCACTTTGGTTTGACTGACCCATGTGATCAACCCAAATGTGGAAGGCTCAACAGCGTAATTTTTGGAAGTGGTGAAATACGTGTGCGAGGACCTCTGCCTACAAACGGAAAATTAATTTCCTCTGTGCTCCTTGTATAGGCTATGTCACACATTATGCATTTGAAAGGAAAATGTGTTCAATTTGACATTGTTAAGACAATAATGGGACATATAAAAATTGATCATTGTGCCCTTTTGAAAAGATTAATTTTGTGACTAACTTACATATTTGAGATATTACGGAAGAATTGTGCCTAAAATTCCAAGCATATGTGAGAGTTGAGCATATACTGAATAATCCAGTTCTAGAATTTTCTTATTAAAATCTCTGTAAATAAACATATTTTGTTTTTCTTAGTCTTTTGTTATAACAAAGGATGGTACAATAACCAGTCACCATAATTAAATTAAATTGCTTTAAGTGGTTGAATTCCTGATGCATTTTGTCTCTGAAAATACTCTGTAAAATTATTAAAAGCGGATTTGTAAACTGAAATAGGATTCGATTCAAAGTACCTAAATTTAGATTAAGTCACAGAGGCTAGTCTTAAGAAGTGAAATGCCCTTGGTCACCAAACATTTCATAAAGGCAATTACATTGGCAACATATCAAATTGAAAATTCCTTCACTACAGTTAAGCTTTTTGGAAGATTTAAATGCTCAGTTACATTGCAATTATTTTTTAGCCTGATTACTGAATATTTCTGTTATTTTCTGCGGATTTTTTTTAGTACCATGTTATTGGAGTTGTCCGTGAATTGCTGCTTATTGAATATATTTTCTCATACCTTTCCTTTTCATATTTTATGTCTTGTTTTTATTCGTTATTTCTAAAGAGTGGCTTTATTTTGGGCTTCTGTGTATCTTTTTAGCTTGGCAATCAGCTTCCCTATAGTTCCAAATTTTAATTTGTAAATACATACAAGTGGGTCCCATGTGTGATAAAAACGAATTGAGGCTCAGAAATGAAAAAAAAAATTATAATGTAAAGAGAACATAGTCCCACATGAACATAGATTTAACAGCCTATGCCTGGTCTTTTTTATGGGACTTAACAGTCTCAAGAAACCAGGGGGCTCAGTCTCAAGGGGCTCTTGTCCAAAAAACCAGGGAAATAAGATTTATCGCTGCTTGTCTGATATTTCAGCTTAGACATGACCCACGAGAATTTTCCGGAAGTAAAATAAATATATAATAAATTGATACCATTTGAGTCGTCTTTTTCAGAGCTAAAGTTTACCACTAAGGATACCAACTATGGCAGGAGAATTAAAAGCGTTCATAATCACATGCAATTACATTTGAGGACAAAAGAGGATTATTGGGGTTATTATTTTCAATTGAAACCTAGAAAAAAGAAAAAGAAAAGATTCTGCAAAGTAAACACAAAGAAAAGTATAAAAGTAGTTAAATAAATAAAAAAGGCTCTTTATGTCTACTAACAGGGTTTGAGGTAACATTTTCAGTCTTAGCCTGGAATTCCGGTTTTAGGTATAAATTCTCTTACTTCTTCAGCATTTGACGGCCTTTGAAAAACATACTGTCTTAGCTCAGGGCCCAGTGCGTCTTTTTGGTGTAAAGCTTATCATTTTTGGTGATTTTTTGTTGATTTTTGTGAAATACTGGTGATTTCTGGTTATTTTCTTGGTGAAAAACTGGTACATTTTGTTTTTGAAAACACTCAGTAATTATTAAATACCGATTTTTTAATTGAACTAGGATTCGAATCAAATTACTTAAATTTAGATTAAGTCACAAAGGGTAGTATTAAGAATTGAAATGCACTTTGTCACCATACATTTCATAAAGTCAATTACGTTGGCAACATATCAATTTGAAAATTTCTTCACTGCTGTTAAGCTTCTTGGAAGATTTAAATACTCAGTTACATTTCAATTATTTTTGATCCTAATTACTGAATATTTCTGTTAGTTTCCTCGGATGTAGTTTTAGTTCTAAGTCACTAGAGTTGTCCTTGAATTGCTGCTTATTAAATATGTTTTCTCATTACATGATATTTTGCCCGTACTTACTTGATTGAACATTGAATTCCTTATTGCTTTTGAACCTTGTTAAAAAACCGATAAATATTTACTATGATTTATTTTTAAATACTCAAGTCAACTCTAACAATTTTCATAGCTCTGGTATCTCCAAAAAATAGAGTTAATCTTTCGGCTTTTACTAAAGATTATCGTGGGGAGGAGAACTTGATGAGTCTTAACAAATTTTTAAAATGCAGAAAGGCAGATTAGCCTATACTCTTGTAGTACGTTTGAGAATCCTGAGATTATTTTTCTAACAAGCCCTATTACTTTTTTATATTTCCCCTTAGCGTTGCACAAGACGTAAATGACATGAGAGGTCAGTAGGACTAATACTTGAGGAAACGGTCTTGATTAGTGTTCAGACAAGAAACCCTGGAAAATGAAGGATAATTGGTCTTATATTAACAAAAATTCAATCTTTATTAAAAAAAATTTACCTGATATCATTTACCTAATAATCATTTACCTGATAAAGTCTCACTGTTTTGTTGCTGTTTATTTTGCTAGGGTGATTAAAAATTCAGCATGTGTGTCCATATTTGAAGCAAATTTAATAATGTCACAGTAAAACTTGTATTATTACCAAGTACCATGTATGAATCCCGGTAGCTGCAATTGGGAGGGGGTGGGTATTTACCTACAAGATTTTTTTCTGCATTCCTACTCTCAGATTAAAGAAAATCTTTTCGTGGCATTATTATTATTGTTATTATTATTATTATTATTTGAAAAAGGGCTTGTTTTTATGTTTTTTCGTACTTTTGTTAAAGAAATTGAAAAAAAAACGTATTTTTTCTACTAGGATTATGAAGAATACTCTTTTACCCTTCTCTCTCTCGAGGAACGTTTCCAGAATTTTGTTTTAGAGGGGAAAACAACAAAGTTAATAAAAAACATCAAAAATTTGATTAACTGCGATGAGTTACGTTTCAACGTAACAGACAAAAATAGCGCGGGGTGAGGGGCCCAGGATAGGGGCTCGCCCTTTTAATTTCCATGAATTGATGCTATTGATCAGTAGTAATGGTGTCAACTGGCGGAGTGGGCCGTTACTTTGGAAGATTTGTTTGCATTGCAAGCCCGAGATTAAAAAAAAGAAATATTTGTTCGCGGCATTTTCAAGAATTTGAATAGTTTGCATGAATAGTAAAATTTAAAAGACAACAAATTTAACCTCCCTGGATTCTGAAAAATGATTTTTTTTTCTTCCCCTCTTTAGGAGAAGAGCAGCTGAAAAGAACATGGGAGGGGATTGGTTACCGTCTGACCACTTTTCATTCCTCTTCTATTATATTCCATAATGTCTAGATAAAATAAAATTTTCCTTTTTTGTGTTTTAGTTTTTTCCAATTCTTTTCAAAAAACTTTTCAAGCCTGTCTACGGTAACGGTTCTAATGCAAAAAGAACCGTGCAAAAATTTCCCAAACAAAATGATGGGTGACGTCACAATCACAGGTTAAAAACATCATTATTGCAGGGGTGGCTGCAATATATTAAAGAACTAACCACAGCCTTTGGTAAAAATAAAAATTTTTTAAATTAATATAATACTGCATTTAATAAAATAAATTTTGCCGAATTGTAAATTTTCTAAAAAAATGGCACGGCCATAGTAGCCAAAAGTTCATCTTTAAGGAAATTTCTAACTAGCAGATGCTCATAATGTCATTGAAAAATAACACACTTTCGCTTGTAACCTTAGATTATATTCAAGCATTAAGTTAGGGGGGGGAGGGGTAAACTGGAAGGGACTGAGAAAATATTTTAAAATAAAAATAGCGAGAGAAATATTTCCTGAATATAAAGAAGCAATAATATTATTAAACATATTCGATTCATTATTTTTCAAATTTGTTTGTTAAAATTAAATCAAAATAACACACAGTGGTTTCTTATTTAACTATTGGTTTTAACATAATTGACTTTAAGCAGGGTTACCACAACAACCAAATAAAAATCACCAGTTTTTCACCAAGAAAATCACCAGAAATCACAAGATTTTCATCAAGAAAATCATCTGAAATCACCAGTATTTCACAAAAATCACCAAAAAAATCACCAGAAATCGGTGTTCAATAATGATAAGCTTTACACCAAAAAGACGCTTTGGGCGCCCTGAGCTAAGACAGTATGTTTTTCAAAGGCCGTCAACTGCTGAAGAATTAAGAGAATTTATACCTAAAACCGTAAGTCCAGTCAATGACTGATAATGTTCACTAAGATCCTGATAGTGGACATTAAGAGCCTTTTTTATTTATTTGACCACTAGTATACGTGTCTGTGTGTTTACTTTGCGGTATCTTTTCTTTTTCTTTTTTCGTTGTGTCAAATTAAAGTATTAACCCAACAATCATCATATGTACTCAAATGTAATTGATTTTGCTTATGAGATTTATTATTGCACCTACAATAGTTTTTATAATTAGTTTTAAAGTTTAGCTCTGAAAAAGACTACCTATATGTTATCTCTTTATTATAGATTTATTTTAATTCCTGAAAATTGTCGTGTGTCAAGTCTAAGATGAAATATCAGACAAGAGGGGACAAATATTTTGTCCTTTGTTACTTAGGCAAAATCCCCTCGAGACTGAGCCCCCTGGTTTCTTGAGACTGTTGAGTCCCTTGAAAAAGACATAGCCTAGTCGGCTGAATTGATGTTCATGTGTGACTATGATTTCTTTACCTGAAAATTTTTTTTTCTTTTCTGAGCCTCAGACTAACGGAAAATTGAAAAATGGGGCAAGAAATTAACTCAACTATTATTTTTTGTCTATTGCAAGTGGAGGGGGCTATTCTATTTTACCACGCCTTAAATATCAACTGTTTAGCTTAGTTTTTGTTCCTAAACCAACCCATAAATAAAACTATAAAAGTGTGGACATTTCTTTCAATATTTTACACTCTAAGCGACTATAGAGTGTCGACCGGGGTTCTTCTACTGTATTTCACGATTATTTTAGTTATAAATAAAACTATGTCCGAAACTATTTATATAATCCCATTTATTAATTTTTATTGTTATTATAAGAATTAGAAGCTTATTGAAGGAGCATTGGAGTTTTAGGAACAAGGAGCACTTTTGGGTTTCATCAATGAAACTCTCTTCGACTCATCAAGGCTTAAGGAGGCCCTAGGCGGTCAATCATTTTGATCAAAAGCTTCCGTCAATCGATTGACTCAAGTATGATTGACCGTCTAGCAACCTATTTGACGGTTGAGTCAAGCGTTGAGGGCGATTGATAGAAAGTTTGAATGATTCAATCGTTTTATTTGAAAGCAGTATGTTGAGTAGCTTTGGTCGAGATTGAAGGGTTGATATTAATTCTAATCTAATACTAATACTAATTGCTTGTTTATTACTAAAAAGTTCAGAGTATCATTTATAGTATTATATGCCCCTGTAGAACCGACTTACGGAGATGCTAGTGACTCAGATGAATTTTACTTACAGTTACATAAGCATACAGTCAGGCTCCCAGGCAGAGATATAGTGCTTTTATTAGGAGATTTTAACGCCCAGGTCGGCAGAAATAGGGGTAGATGGTATCGTAATCTAGGTTAATTTGGTGTAGAAAAGAAGAATAATAATGGCTACAGACTGCTGCAAATTTGGTTTTACAATCTAGTTATAATCAATACAGTGCGTGGATATAAAATTACCCATAAGTTAATTTGGTGTTCATGTGATGGTAAGACAGCAAACCTTGTTGATTATGTTATTTTAAACGGAAGACTGACATGATCAGTACAAGATACTAAGGTGTATAGGAGTGCTGTTATAAATGTTAAAATTAAAGATCGCCATCTAGTAGTGCCTAGGGTTAATTAAAAGCGGATATTTTGGAAGAGTAACTACTTCCCATGAATTGCTGCTTATTGAATATGTTTTCTCATCATACGATTTTTGCCCGTATTTACTTGATTGAACATTGAATTCCTTATCGCTTTAAAACCTTGTTAAAAACCGATAAAGATTTCGTTTGGTGATTTTTTGGTGATATGGTTTTTTTGGTGATATGTTTTTTAGTGATTCCGTAATGTCTAGATAAAATAAAATTTCCTTTTTTGTCTTATAGTTGTTTCCAATTCGTTTCAAAAAAAAAATTTCAAGCCAGTAGGGTAAGAGGTTCCATTTCTATCGCGCCCCTAGCAATCTGAATGTTATTTGCTTGCCTTATGTTCCTTCCTGTGTTATTTGCTTGCCTTATGTTCCTTGGTACCTTTCCAGAGCATGTACTTATGGATTTGGGTGAATTATGTTCCCTCCCATGCTATTCTAGGAGCCTATGTTCCATCCTGTGCTATTACAAGGGCTTATGTTCCCTCCATGATATTTTAAGGATTATGTTCCCTTCCATGCTATTCTATGTTCCTCCCATGATATTTTAAGGGCTTATGTTCCCTTCCATGCTATTCTATGTTCCCCCCATGTTATTCTAAGGGTTTATGTTCCCTTCCATGCTATTCTATGTTCCTTCCATTGTTATTCTATGGGACCTCTACACGTGATTAAACACGTCATGAAACTACGTGTTATTTGCTTATGTCCTGTTGGTACCATTCCAAACGAGTGGGGATTTCCCGCCTTTTCCTAAACATTGCAAAAAATATAAAAGTAGGATCGGGGTATTCCCCTCGAACATTTGTTTCAAATCCAAGTTTTTTTTTTTTTTCACCCTGAGTGGGTGTTTTTTAGAGCTGAAACCTTTTTCTTTTGCAATCAATCAGAGACAATGAAGATATTTACTCCTCCCTCTCTCTCTCTCTCAGACATTTTTTTTTGTTGTTGCTAGCTCAGTTTCATTGTGACAGTGAGAGTGTTAACACATGAAAAAATGTTCCATACATGCCCCCTATGTATGTACACACTGGACAGCTGGTCACCATGTGAGAATTGCACAATGGTTGATGAGTATGATGAAAAGTGTAGATTATGCAACCCGTGTAAATTGCATAGAGGATATGCTGTACAAATTAAAGGTTGTAATTCCTGTCACGAAGAGGTGTGTGACTCTCATCCTAGAGGTCACCTATGCTCCAATTGCCATTATGATAAATGTAATCAGTGGGAGAATACATATCCCGGTATAATTGGAAAGAATCCTAAACGTGATTTTAGTTTATTGCTAAGAGATTGGTATCGTCGTCGTTTTAGATTGTTCTGGGAGGAGGAAACGGGTTGACGATTCAAATGCTGGAACAACAAAAAAATTTGGTTTTTACGTCATCATTGTAAAGACAGTGACTACTATGATTATAAGCCCAATGATGTTTACTTGGCTGTGACGGAATGTGATTCGCCGCTTGAAGACACTATTTATGACATTACTTCAAATAAACAAATTGAAACATGTGAATTCTATAGAATGAATGAGAATAGTATCATTGACTATACAAAGAGATATGCCAAGAGTGAAGTCACGCTCTACTGTAGAAAATGCGACCCTGACATTGCACTACATCAGGATCAGTTCACTGTGAATTCAGATAATCTACCTGCACTAGTTGTTGTGGACAAATACCTAGCATTGGATGAAATCTTAAGAGTAGAAAATTTGTTTTATCATGTATGTAAATTTTTATTAACAACCAATTTCAAATACATCTTTAGAACATTTTATTATAAGGACTAAAAGATTAATATTAAACAAACTTGTAAGTACATTCTCCACTAGAAAGTCGTTAAATCGAGGGGAGTCAACGCAGATGTTGAGAAACTGTCTGTAGGTGTAGCCACAACATCTGAACATGAAAAAGAGTAGTGCATGAAAGCCACATGTCTTATTCGTTAAATCCTGTACTCTTCGTTGATTTTGAATAATGGTTTTCCCACTGCTTTCAATAAAGTTGCTGACGTATGGAGCGTAGAATTTATACGCTAGGCCAAGAGGATCGAAAAATTCAATATTCCTCGCTGTTTGAAAGATGCATAGCCACTGGCCGGTCTTCAATGTCGATGGACTGCTATTAACAATGATAAGGGTATTGTTAGCACTTGGAATTTTTTCAAGGAAGTCCAATGGTATACAATAGGACTTGTACTAGGACATGTTTGGATCCATACTAAATATATTGATTATTTAGTTTGTGTTCATGGTGCAAGGTCTAGTAGAACACTGCCGTCGGGTGTGATTTCCCAGTAGGTTTCAAGTTGACTCAATGATATTAGCGTGATACTCTCAGTCAGAGGATCGACAATTGTACACTCTAAACGTACATTCCCTGTTCGTACTATACTCATGTCCTGTGTGCATGACAAGTCCAAACAATAACCCCATGATTTTTTGAAAACATTGAATCAGTTATTCCATTTTCAAATAGTTGAGAGTCGTTATATAGGGATTGCATGGTCAACTCGTACAGAGTTCTATAGGATTTTTTGTCAAATGATAGAGTGTACAGTGGAATACCATTCACTTTGCACACAAGGCTAGATAGACCAAAAAAAATAAAATCATGGGGAGATTCCGTCCAGGATTCAACGGCGCTGCCTCTTTTTACAAAGGCCAAAGCCGATTTTGATGGGATTTCTCCATTGATAAATGATGAATCGCTATAGTTACGAGAGCCGATGGCATTGTGATGGTGATTGGTGATCGTATGGGGGACAAGAAGTTTAATATTGTTGCCATTGGCTCTTAGCTTTTCCACTGCCAATGCAACAGAGCTCATAACTTGTTGTTTTCGGACGTGGAGAATTGCCGATGTGATATTGACATTTGCATCGGGTGCTGCAGGAAGTGTGTTTCTCAAAATGAAATTCGATGGTGCCATCTGTAACTTTATGTCAATCTTGACATTGGGGGGTAGCCATTGGGATATATTGAATACTTTATGATTTAATTTTCCAACTAGATGATACTACTGGGTCACTGTAGTAGTCAAGTCACCGTCATTATCAACACCTGATCTATATTCATAGCCTAATGATTGTCCTTTCAAATCCTTGTAAGCCTTTGGTATCATCATCATGAATTGTATGTAGCTTGCATAGTTTGATAAATTATTGCTAGTGCTCACAAATGGTTCATTAATAAATACATTAATTTGTTTTAATATGTTGTATAGAATACAGTTTTCATAGGAGAGACCATCGCCAGCATTTGGAGTTGTATTATCTGACTTTTTCTTCACCACAGCATTTAAATCAATAAATGTTGACGACAAATCAATGAAATAGTCTTCATTGGAAAATATTTGAAAGTGTATATTCTCCGAGAGAGGTTGTTGGGGGTGAAATTGTTCATAGTAGCCATACTTGACACTAACATCAACATTTTCAGCATTGAATAGATTCAATGAGGAACTGATTGATGGATATGATTCCTGGTGGGGGAGATAAGTCATCTTAAGAGAATACATCCTTCTTTAATCTCACAATCTTTTCCTTTTTTTTCTTCTTCTGCTTATTGGTCTTCCTTGTTTTATTCCTCAAAGTCCTTGTTGATGTCCTTTGCCTCCTGCCTGGGTGGAGACTGATGAGTGAATGACGCGAACGCATCCTTTTCAGTCCCTCCCCATTTTGTCGAGATTTTAGTTGCTCACCTACGGCTCTTGCTGAATATCTAATATTTTCCGTAACACTCTCCGTGAAATATTTGCCCGACCCCCAGTCCTGTAGTGTAGAGACAGCAAAATTTGATGCAGCAGGTACAAGATATTTTCTGGAAAGGGGTAGTGCAGAACGAAATAGCCTAGCAAACCAGCTACCAAGACCATAGTCAGACATTGTAGTACGACCCTTGTAGTAATCTAACCCATTGTCTATTTGACGTGGACTCAAAGCACCAACATAACAATCGATATCGAGGCAGACAAATGGAATTCTCCTATTGTTCATTTTAGGTGATTGTGCTATCGTTGACAATGGATCGAAAATGACATGTAATCACTGCTAAGCCCTTTGTTATTGCTAGAGATCACCCAATTCACTTCTTAGTGTTAACTGACAGAGTTCCAAATACGAAGTGTTTACAGGAACATACTGAAGATGCTTTATGTTATAGTGATGAACAAGTTCATGAGTTGTTTTTCGTTCAAGAACACGAAAGTAGGGGGACATTTGAATTACCGACTCTCGATGTTTCCACAAAGGATGCATAGAGAAATATGCAAGAGTCCGAGGCAAAACCAGGTGGATAATCAGCAAAAATAACTTGATTCATCCCGTAAACGTTGCCAGCGTTTTTACCACTGATCATATTCTTTTTAAAGCCAAGAACATCTCTCAGATTATCATTGATAATAATTATTTCAGTGTCAAGAGGTGAGCTAATGTAAATCCTTTCAAGTTCCAGTAATTAAAATGGTATTTCCCATTTCTACGTTATGACATTTATCTATTCATTGTATGACACAAATTTCCCACATTATCGTATTCAATATATTTCAATTTGGCATGTGGATATTCAATATATTTAAGTGTTTCAACCAATTCATAGTCGGTCTACTTCAACCCTTTCATAGTCCAGTCGAGTGGTAGAACTTTTATATCATACACACAATCCTTTCTCAGGATGTCATAGGTATTTTTAAGAATACAGTCGACAAGAGCCACTTAATATGCATCGTCAAATTTGATGGAGGGGGAGAGTTTTGTCCAAAAATCACTTGTCGTATTCAAGTCATTGTAGAGAGGATCGGAAACGTTGGACATAAATGTTACAAAGAAATCATTGGGCATTGTCAATATCTTCAACACCGATCCAAGAATCAAAATCAGAGTTGTATCCTACCCACCGAACAAGTAACTGTTTCTTACCCCTGCGAGTACGGGTCTTTAATATCTTTTAAATTTGATAGATTTCACTATTATTTTTAATTTTTAGTAGTTCATAGTCATAAAATAGTCCGAAAATCTCTTAATCTTTGGCATGATGCTAACGATTAGTTATGGAATTAGTGTGTAGAATTTTTGCAACTTTAAAAAGTTCTGTGGACCACAAGTAATTCCCCTTTTGAAAAACATTGGTTGTTCTATTAATTCGAACAGTATCACCAACATTGAATTTATTTTTCATCTTGTCAGTCGTTTCATTGGAATATTGTTTAAGAAAGGTGTCTATTGTATCTTGATCAGAATGATGAAGATCCGTTGGCGTAGAGCTGGATAATGATCGATGAGGTCGTTCATTATAAATCAACATGATTTTATCTAGATCATGAATAAAAGCCGATGTATTTTTCAATGTACAATATCTTGAAATTAAAAGTCGAATAGTTGTTATCAATCGTTCGGCTAATGCAGCCTTTATAGGACTGTAACTATGATATAGCAGTGTAGTATATTTCTCTAGTACTTTTGCAACATGGGGATTAACAAATTCACTACCGCGATCCGTTTGAATTTTTTTTATATGAATCCTGTTCGAGAATACTTTCAACTGCCTGAGCAACTTCAACACCTCGCTTTGATTGCAATGGAATGGCATATGTATAGCGACTAAAAATACTGATTGCAAGTAGAATGTACTTGTACGGTGTATTGTGATGTCTTTGAAGCTCATCTAGAGTCAGGAGATCGGCTTGCATTATATGCAATGGGTAAAAAGCTTTAGTTTTTCGATATTGATTGGCACGAAGTCTATGATTTCTATGCAGAGTGTAATTTGATTCATTTTGTAAATAGTCTTGTACAATTTTAGTGTGAACACCGGTGACTTTAGAAAGAGTGGTGGGGGAACTTAAATTCCCCGCCTCACCAATATTTTAATAAACCCCTGTCAGGGCTTCAAGGATTTTGAGGGTAAGCACGTTGTGTAACGTCTACTACCCTTCTGTGTACTGGCTGTTGGTGGTGCTGTTGTCGTTGACTTGGTACGTCTTTGCCTTTCTCTAGCTATCAGCGGTGTGCTAGTATTTTCCAAAATTGATTTAAAATCTTCTTCTTCTTCATATTTTAATGGTGTCAATGTTGTTGCTGATGATGATCATGATGCATGTTCATTTAATTTTTTTAGAATTTGTCTATTGCCAATAAGACTTTTGGAGAAGTTTAATGTATTTAGAAAGTTGTATAGATGAGTGTCAAATGATAAAAGTCCCTTGCGATTTGTAAACATATCATATATTAAATCAAGTAGATTATATATCTTATCCTGGATTTTAATCCCTTTCCCATTAATCTCAATTTGAATTTAATCTGCACCACCTTCCGGGAGATAGACTAAGAGACGTGTAATTTGTGCACGATATGATTGGGGCCTTAGATTTACAATTTTAAATACATTTGAATCCAAATCCTCCTTCTTTTAATGTGTTACGGCAGCAGCACCTGCAGCAGACTCTTGAGAAGATGATTTTTTTTTGTGATCAATACCAGCAGCAGTGGGCTTCGACCGATAGTACTTGTGTTTGTCCACTTGGCGAAGTTCATTTTGAAGTAAAAGCAGTTTTTTATCGTCCTCAATATTCTCATTGTCGAGTAATTTACTCAGATTGTCCTCAAAGTGTTCGATGGGTGAGAGAGCGAGTTCTATTGGAGTCAATTTATAGGGTTTTGCTATTCTCACTAGAGAAAACTGTTTACAAGTCCTGCAATTATTGGCAGTAAAAGTGTGAAAAAGCTACCGCCAGTCTGAAGAAATCATTTTCTTTTAAAATTCTTTCTTGCATTTTTATAGTCGAATGTACGTACAATGGAACGATGTTGCTTTGCCTCTTGCTTAACTACTTCTGGCAGTTGAACAGTACCCTCGGTCAAATTTAAACAAAGTTCGGATATTAGATTAATGAAATCATTGTCAATACCGTGTATGAGTATTGCTTTCCTAAGCGGAGGTTTTGAAGTGCTTAGAACTGAAAACAAATGCCTATTTTCAAGCATTTTCTTCAGTGTTCAGTGGGTGTCCTCAAGGTCTTTTTAGTGGTCACCGGGAGTTATGTCATGCATACATGGTTAAATGAGTCCGTGACTAAGCGCCGATCCACAGGGGTCGTTTGAGTAATATCAAATTGGACGTAGCCGTAGGGTTTTTTGTTCGATTGTTTGTATGCCGAGAGCAGAAATTTAGGGGCACCTGGATAGATTTGTTTATAGAGGGTTATTAGCGAGCTAGAATCACGAACAACTCTGTAGATGATATAGTAGGTGCAGTTCAAAGCAAGTGTTAGCATACATTTGCTCTGATGAAAGAGATTGTGCAGAATCAGAGTAACAGAAATCTGTTCATGACGAGCGCAAACTGTGAACGTTTGTAGCATATGCTGAGATCATTGTTCAATAGATTCGGTCAGATTGTCAATAATCAACCAATATTTTGGTTCTATAAGTCTGATAATATTAAGTCCTTATATGGATTGTAGCTGCATCGATTCCATGGTGGTGGCAGCAATTGCTTTTATTTTATCTTATGACTCCTGCCAAATACTATAGCAATAGTATATTTTTTTCGGCTTTTCCGCAAACATTTTATCGCAATTCTTAATTATTTTAGTTAAGAGTATTGTTTTGCCTGACATTGATGGCCAAAACAGAAACTATCTGAAAGGTGCTTTAAATTGATGCATGTTTCCTTCAGCAGATAACATGGACAACTAGCCGTAGACTATAGTTGTCTAATGACTAAATAATTTCCCTACTACTACTACTACTACTACTACTACTCCGTTCAAGAAGAAGAAGAAGAAAACGAATAAAGAATCATATTTTCTTGTATTATATACATAAAAAAAAGTAACAATACATTGAAAAAAAAGCACATTAAACATGAAAAAATATACTTTTTTTTTAATTTATTTATGATAAAAAAACAAAACAACATTTATATAGGCACACTGAGAAAAAACACTTAAATAAATTCACTTTTTTTTTGTTTATAGAGAAAAAATACAAAATTAGATTAAAGCACTTGAAAAAAAATATCCCTTTTTTGAATTAAACATTTACAAAAAAAAAAAAAATCTGCTCTAAGTAAAAAAAAAAAGAACTTTGGTAGTGGCTGGCGGTGCGCCCCCCCCGCACGCTGGCGGCCGGCCCCCTCCCCCCCCCCCAGTCCGCAAGCCGCCCTCCCCCCCCCCCAAAGGCCGTGAGTCCCCCCCCCCTCCCAAAGGTTTTAGGAAATAATTTATAGGACTTTATTCAAACCGAGACTTTCCCTATGGATAACACATTCGGCCCGGTCTGAAGTTAAATATTGACCAAGGGGGAGGGTGGTCACACCGTCTTGACAAACATAGATTTTGTCGGAGATAGTACTCATGGTAATATTTTCTACATTTACAGTAAAGTTTCTGTATTTGAGAGAACGAATTGCCAACAATTTGGCTCGTGGAATTGTATTTTCAACAATACAATTCCTATAAATGTCCATGTCGAAATTCTTATCCACATAGCGTTTGGGTACTCCTTTGCAACGTTTCTTGATTTCCTCGTCATGTGTCTGTATAAAGTACACCTTCGGACTTACAAACATACCACGGGAAATCATGTCGCTTCCCGTTTCTGATTTAATAAATAAAAGCTGATTTGGTGCCCGACGTTTTACAAGCTCTGGGTAAAGAGCACTCCAATTGATGTAGTCCCTCCGTGAAATGATAATTTCACCGTGCACCAAATCATCAATCAGAGTAGAGGATTTTGCTTTTAACAGGATAGAATCCGTGTCTCCGTAGCAAACCTCTACTGGCCCGTTTTCCGGCCACTGTACCCTAGCCAAATTGTAGTAGAATTCCAACATGAGTTTTTTTTAGATCTCCAAGATCGCACTGCCTGCAGCAATATTTTTATTCAATACAATACGTCTTTTTTTCCTATTCAATAGTCCCATGTCCGGGCCAATGACTGTGAAGGGAGTGTAACTTGGATCGTCCAAAATTCAAGAGCATTGTTCGGGGTCGGTCACAATTTTACACCGCTTCCTATTGCGAACAATCTCACACATTTTACCGAAAGCCGACTTCAAAATGAGCTTATAAATTTCTTTTTCGGCTTTCTTCTGCGCTTCAGAACGTTTCTTGACAAAAGTGTCAAAAAACGTTTTCAGATAGGGTTTTTGACTAAACTGGAGCGCTCTGTGAACCTTTGTGACGTTGTAACCGTTGTTGCGCATCCATTTTAAAGCCACGTGATGTACAACTATGTTTTTTTCGGCAGAAGATCAGCAATAAGTTTTTGTTTTGAAGGTGACCAATGCAATCCGTCCTCGTCGACTAAACGCCTATTGCGAGGACTCAAAGAGTCCTTAGTCACAGGTCTATTGATGCACGGGAAAACAAAATCCTTTACTGAATCGTGAAGTTCGACTGGTATCTCTCCATCAATTTCAAAAAACCATCCAACCGGTCCATTCTCCTCAACACTGTCGTCGCCAATGTTGGGGAAATGGGGACCTTGAGGGTCATTGATCCATTTACAGTCACCGCAAGGTAGCGCATAATGGGACATGGCCGAGGGGTAGAGAGAATTCATATCAAGGAAAACTGCATCCGATTTTGTCCCTATCTTCTCTCCTTTTGGATGAGTTTCCAAGATACGATCTCCGTAGAAAACAAAGCCACTCATCATTGACTTTTCTATGAACAGGTGCTGATCAATATCAGTGATTAACCCAATTTTTTTCCCCACTCATTTTTAGAATGATGTCCATCACTAAATGAGGAGAGAAAATATAATAGACCAAATCAAGATTAAATTACTCATAGATTTTGTTCGTATTTTTACACGTAATGTCTGACAGAGTTAACACGTCACTCGACAAATACAGCTTGCAGTAGTCAAACCCATTTTTACACCCTCCCTCTGCCCAAACTTTTTTAGCAAAACTGTATTCATCGGGGGTGCAACTACGGTTGTGTAGACTGTCGTAAAACGATTCAATCGAAGGAATAGTTTCCTCGGCGAATCTCGACATGGAACAATAATAGTCATAAGGATAGAAGCCCTTGACCGTCAACAAAACATAAAAATCATTTGGAAATTGCTGCTTGAAAAGTGGGAACGCATTGCAACCGTCATCGTTTTTCTGCACTTGAATTAATTCGCTCAATCTTTTGGGGAAAAAACTGTAGGAATCTAAAAAGTGAATTTTATTCGTGGAATCAACGTCGGCTTCAACAAATTTCCACATAAATTCCAAAACAAGCAACTTTTCCGATGACTTATGTATGATTTATTAGGTAAAGCTGTCTATCACCCATGCATCATCATTCACTGGTCCATTTCCTTGAAGACGTGCCATTGCTGGTAGCACATACTTCAGATCGTAGTAAGAGTTATGTATAAAAACCGGGAGAAAAAGTTGCTGTTTAATTTTTAAATTACATGAATTTTGAGTCCACCCCCAAAAATGACTTTTTCTCATTGAATTGGAGTCAATAAGGTGGTCATGATCCTGCACCGTGTCTTTTGTGGCAAGGAAACCCCTACAAACCCAGCAAATTGTCCCTTGTTCTAATGCCAGTTGCTCTTTATCTGACAATGTCATTGGGTAGTTTGTGTGACGCAATCGTGAAATTATGCCGTTTGCTGTTTTTATTAAAGATACTAATAACTTTTCCATGCTACCCTCCTCATCCATAGTAAAAACAAACACCTACAACTTCATTTGAATTTTTGAATCGTGACGCGCATGTGCGTCGAAACACGCAACTAGTTTGTGTTCCTTGACGATACTTGACTTTGATGGGTCTGATACCTCAACCAGTCTTGTTTCACAATCTATACACACTTTATCAACTTGTAGCAGAGAATTTTGGAAATTTTTAAATTGTAAAGTATCTTTGCCTTCTGCCGGCATTTCAATTCTTTGATTCCCATGAATTTTGCAATTGCTCATGTGATCTGAGAATGTTCATTCAGATCTAAATGGAGAAAGGCACATGGGGCAATAGAGACGTTCCCTTTTCTGAAAGCATTGGGATAAGAGTCGACTTATTGCTGTAACGGGGAAAAAATGACCAAAGGAATTTACATCTTTGGGAGGCTCGTAAATAACCCAAACCCAATTTTTAACATTATCTACCATCGGTGTCCTAACTGAATATAAAGCCCCTTTTTTATTTGGTTTCTTTCCCCCATCTACAAATTCCGTGTCATACTGGAGAATAACCACCCCCAACCCAAGATTTTCATTTGCTTTTTCAAATACGGTTATTTCTTTCAAGGACACCGGATACTTCCCCTCTAAACAGTCAAAATTTACTTTAGGGAAATTTTCTCCACCGTAACGAGCAACTCCGTCGAGATTTTTCATTGATGAATTTTTTTAATGTTTAATGGGCTGCTGCTAAAAATACGTATTTAAAGCATTGCAGCCCCGTGTCAAAATCGAAACCCTGAGACCCTTTTGTAGCCGACAAATCTGGGTGGAATTTTATTTTGTTACCCCACCCTCCCCTTAAAATAAAGTTTTTTTTAAATCTATTGAGATTCAGATCTATGTGTTCAATGTACAAAATGGTGGACCCACTTCCCCTCTGATTAAACGTGTCTAAAGTTGAAATTAGTTTATTTAATCCGTTGAAAAAGTTGTCCTCGAATTCGTTTAGACCTGGGTAAAAAGTGTGGTTACCGGTTTAAAAATGAAAATAAAAAATTTTCCCGGGTGTCCCCTTTTGTAAATAAACTTCTTCGATCCACTGATGCTTTAACCCCCCCTTGACCCTCCCATTTCTGAATCTGAATCTCAATTTGTGCTCAAATTCTTTCGAACTAGCTATGGAGAACATTCACGAGGTCTGTTAAAATAATACCCTCGTCAACCGCGTTTTCCTCTGGGGGATTAAAATCTACCCTGTACGTTTGCAAGTGACCTAGAGCAGATTCTAACAAATAAAATTCACGTAGTTCCGGGAACAGTGACACTACTAGTACTAGCTATATCATTAAGCGAAATGGTGGGGGGTGACACAGAATTGTCAATAACATCACCCCCAGTCTGTTCAATAACATTGGTTGGAGATGGCATGAGGTCCCCTAGTACATATTCCTAGGTGTTTGGAGACAATTGATCGAGCCAGCCTGTATTGTCCTGTGATGGAATTTCGTTATGAGGACCCGTTTCAGTTGCACTAGTAACATCTCCTAAATGCTCACGCATAAAACTATCTGCCCACTCCGGATCCTCAATCATGTCAATATCACAATTTAAGTCGTCTAGGCTAGCCATTTCCCCAAAAACATCATTAAGGAAACCTCTATGCCCTTCCATATTATCCAGATCTAATGTAGGTTCATCACTGAACTCCGTTGGTGGTGATAGAATTGGTCCAGTAAATGCTGATGTCTCATCACTCAATGGTGGTACTATATCATTAATCTGTAGAAAAAAAGTTTTATTTTTTATGTGAAATAAGCATTGTTTCATAAAGTTGAAATATCATGTTCATTTCTAGTAGTATGTTTACCTGAATATTTAACACGTACCATTTTTCAACACCAGCCTCCCCCCATAAGACGCAATTCCTCTTCCTAGAAATTTTTAAACTAAATAGTTACCCCCGCCCACACCCCTCAGAAAGTTCAGAAAAACAAAATAACCTTATCCGTAGTGAATCATTTTTCTACTCGTAAACTAATTTTTAAAACTAAAAAGTTACCCACTCCTCCCTCAGAAAGTTCTGAAAAACACAATGGCCTTATCTGTAGTGAAGCATTTTTGTACTCGTATGTTTCCCGAATATGTAACACGTACCATTTTTCCATACCATCCAGCAAAACCCTATTCCTCCTAGCATTAATTAAACTAAAGCGTTACCCCCTCACTTCTCGGAAGGTTCACAAAATCACAATATACGAATTTTTAGTGAATCGTTTTTCTAATCGTAAACTATTTTTTTTAAAACTAAAAATCTACCCCCTCCTCCAGCAGAAAGTTCAGATAGACACAATGGCCTTATCTGTAGTGAAGAATTTTTCTACTCGTATGTTTCCCAAATATGTAAAACGTACCATTTTTGCATACCATCCAACAAAACCCAATTCCTCCTAGAATTATTTAAACTAAAAAGTTACCCCCTCCTCCCTCAGAAAGTTCAGATAAACACAATAGCCTTATCTGTAGTGAAGCCTTTTTCTACTCGTATGTTTCCCAAATATGTAACACGTACCATTTTTCCATACCATCCAACAAAACCCTATTCCTCCTAGAATTATTTAAATTAAAATGTTACCCCCGCTCCCCTCAGAAAGTTCAGAAAAACACAATAGCCTTATCTGTAGTGAAGCGTTTTTCTATTCGTAAAAATTTTTTTTTTTAACTAAAAAGTTATCCCCTCCTCCCTCAGAAAGTTCAGAAAAACACAATGGCCTTATCTGTAGTGAAGAATTTTTGTACTCGTATGTTTCCCGAGTATGTAACACGTACCATTTTTCCATACCATCCAACAAAACCCTATTCCTCCTAGCATTAATTAAACTAAAAAGTTACCCCCTCCTTCCTCAGAAGGTTCAGAAAAACACAATAGCCTTATATGTAGTGAAGCATTTTTCTACTCGTATGTTTCCCGAATATTTAAACCTTACCAATTGTCCATACCAACCAACAACACCCAATGTCTCTGAGAATTTTTTAAACTAAAACGTTATCACCCCCTTCCTCAGAAAGTTCAGAAAAACACAATGTCCTAATCTGTAGTGAATTAGTTTTCTATTCGTAAACAAATTTTTTTTTAAAACTAAAAGTTATCCCCACCTCCCACAGAAAGTTCAGAAAAACACAATAGCCTTATCTGTTTTGAAGCATTTTTCTACTCGTATGTTTCCCGAATATGTAACACGTACCATTTTTTCCATACCATCCAACAAAACCCAATTCCTCTTAGAATTATTTAAACTAAAAAGTTACCCCCTCCTCCCTCAGAAAGAAAAACACAATGGCCTTATCTGTAGTGAAGTATTTTTGTACTCGTATGTTTCCCGAATATGTAACGCGTACCATTTTTCCATACCATCCAACAAAACCCAATTCCTCCTAGAATTATTTAAACTAAAAAGTTACCCCCTCCTCCCTCAGAAAGTTCAGAAAAAACACAATAGCCTTATCTGTAGTGAAGCGTTTTTCTATTCATAAACAAATTTTTTTTTAACTAAAAAGTTACCCCCTCCTCCCTCAGAAAGTTCAGAAAAACACAATGGCCTTATCTGTAGTGAAGCATTTTTATACTCGTATGTTTCCAGAATATGTAACACGTACCATTTTTCCATACCATCCAACAAAACCCAATTCCTCCTAGAATTATTTAAACTAAAAAGTTACCCCCTCCTCCCTCAGAAAGTTCAGAAAATCACAATAGCCTTATCTGTAGTGAAGCGTTTTTCTATTCGTAAACAATTTTTTTTTAACTAAAAAGTTACCCCCTCCTCCCTCAGAAAGTTCAGAAAGACGCAAAAGAGTGCTTTCTTTGCTAATAAAAAAAATGCATTATATTCAGCTATCTCTGTGGGGGGGGGATATTAACATTTTAATATATCTGACATACACTTTTACAGTGTTGAAAAATGGCGAAAAGAAAATACTTAAAAAAAATTGGATAGAAATAGGTAGAAGCTAGAGGTGAAAATACTCACATTTCCAAATTCAGACTGCTGTTGAGTGCCGCCCGTTTTTGCATAGATGTGTTGGCAATGTCACTGGCCTGTACAGGTGAGCCAGTGGGGCTCCCCATCATGTAAGCAACTATCCATTCTCTTTTCAGCTTTCTACCTGGCCGCATAGGAGTTGGTACTGGTGAGTTTTGAGCAAGCAGCGTCGGTCTGGAATGGATGTGAGTTGCCCCCAATGGACCACCTATCTCAACTTCTTGTATTGGAGCGACGTCTTTAGCCTTAGCTCTCTTTTCCGGGGGAGAGTAATTGTAGGAATCCTCTTCCTTAAAAAAGAAGGCAAAATTTAGCATGAAAAATCTGTAGTGCAGGATTTTTTCTACTCGTATGTTTCCCGAATATTTAACACATACAATTTTTCCATACCATCCAACAAAACCCAGTTCCACCAAGCATTTTTAAGTAAATAATCATGTATAAGTTAGATTTTTCGAGAATAAAACTCAGTTTTCTTGAATGATCAAGTATTTTTAATAATTTTTTTTTTCTTAATTGGATTCGAATTTATCAAACAAATGCATAATAAGTTACAAATTTTGTTAATAACACACATACAAACGCGCATATGCATGCACACACACACACACACACACACACACACACACACACACACACACACACACACACACACACACACACACACACACACACACACACACACACACACACACACACACACACACACACACACACACACACACACACACACACACACACACACACACACACACACACACACACACACACACACACACACACACACACACACACACACACACACACACACACACACACACACACACACACACACACACACACACACACACACACACACACACACACACACACACACACACACACACACACACACACACACACACACACACACACACACACACACACACACACACACACACACACACACACACACACACACACACACACACACACACACACACACACACACACACACACACACACACACACACACACACACACACACACACACACACACACACACACACACACACACACACACACACACACACACACACACACACACACACACACACACACACACACACACACACACACACACACACACACACACACACACACACACACACACACACACACACACACACACACACACACGCTGAAATATTCTTAAGTTAGGGGGGGAATGGACGAGATGGAGAAAATCTTATAAAATACAAAGAGCGAGTGAAAAATTTCCTGAATATACAGCAACAATAATATTATTAGTAGGAACCTATTAGGAGGTCCGAACGAGGCACCATATATGGGCATAGACTCCCTAGGAGAAATGGATTTCTGAGAAATTGATTGCGTATTCGAAGGAGAGAGGATTTCCGAGAAAATGATTGCGTAATCGAAGGGGAACTAAATTTCCGAGAATTTGATTGCATAATCGACTAGGACAACTGATTTCCGAGAAATTGATTGCGTAATCGACTAGGACAAGTTAATTTCTGAGAAATTGATTGCGTAATCGAAGGGGAACTAAATTTCTGAGAAATTGATTGCGTAATCGAAGGGGAACTAAATTTCCGAGAAATTGATTGCGTAATCGAAGGGGAGCTAAATTTCTGAGAAATTGATTGCGTAATCGAAGGGGAGCTAAATTTCCGAGAAATTGATTACATAATCTCCCGGGCCTACATCATTTATGCATGTTTTTATGTTTTTTGTCACTGAGAATGAAAAAATTGTATTTTTCTCACTTTGATGTATTTTCATGGTTTATTAATGTCTAATGGGGATCAATTACACCTCTAAAATTGTTTTAAAATCAAAAATGTTCCCTTTTTTTTGTTGTTAGAATGTTAGGCTAACGAATCATGGTCAGTCTAGAGTCAGCAGTTAGAGTGATAGGATTGAAAAATGAATAAATTTGTGAAAGAGTGAATTAGATCAAATCCTGTGTTTATGGAAAAACATTTGGTTTTGGATGATGATTTTCTCGATTTATCTCGTCAACACAGGATATTCTCTCGGGGAACACTTGACAATATAATGAAAACTGATTCTCCCCCATTGGACTATTGTATGAAGCTTTGTCGATGTGACTCAAATGCTTATACTCAATTTATTGATATATTAATTGGAACAATGCAGAATAATATCATGGATATACTTTTGAAAACATTGCCATAAATTCAATGTAGATGACTCCTCCAACCATTTGAAAGAGGTGACGTCACAGAATTACTCCTCTCCCATTCCTCCACCCTGAATTTATCGAACGAGGACGATCAGTTTCGTTTTAGCTGTGAGATTGTGACGTCAGTAACTACGTCACAACTACGTGACGTAGTAACTACTTCACTACGTCACTAAGACAGCAGTAACTACTTCCCGGGAAATTATGATGTCAGTAGACTCTAAGATGAGAAAATTTCCAGGAACAGTTGAATACGTAACTGAAAAATTTAAAATTTGATAATGTAGAAGGTAGATGGAATAATATTAGGAAAACAATTTGTAAAGTTGTTAAAATTGTAAATTATTTTTTAGCCTGATTACTGAATATTTCTGTTATTTTCTGCGGATGTAGTGTTAGTACCGTGTAATTGGAGTTGCCCATGAATTGCTGCTTATTGAATATGTTTTCTGATCATACGATTTTTGCCCGTATTAACTTGATTGAACATTGAATTCCTTATCGCCTTAAAACCTTGTTAAAAAACCTATAAAGATTTAGTTTGGTGATTTTTTGGTGATATGTTTTTTTGGTGAGTCCGTAATGTCTAGATAAAATAAAATTTCCTTTTTTGTCTTATAGTTGTTTCCAATTCGTTTCAAAAAAAAATTCAAGCCTGTTTACGGTAATGGTTCTAATACAAAAAATGTACACCAGAGTACGTAGTACCTAGTTCGGAAACTAGATACTCTGGTTATGAGTAGTTCCGTTTCCGAACTAGGTACTAGGTACTCCAGTGTACTTTTTTGTATTAGAACCGTTACCGTAGACAGGCTTGAAATCAGATCCCTTATGTCTTAGGGATCGTTTCGTTACAATTGTACTACGCCAACTGATATTGAGAACGATATTATCAAACACATCATGATTTCGCAAACAAAATGATGGGTGACGTCACAATCACAGGTTAAAAACATCATTATTGCAGGGGTAGCTGCAACCTAGTAAAGAACGAACCACAGTCCTTGGTAAAAATAAAATTGTTGATTAGAATAAACTCCTGCCTATACTAACTGAAATATTAAAGAAAATGCAATTTTCTACAAAAAAGACACGGCCATAGTAGCCAAAAGTTCATCTTTAAAGAAATTTTTAACGAGCCGATGTTCATAATGTCATTTAAAAACAACACACTTTCGCTTGTAACCTTAGATTATATTCAACCAATAAGTTAGGGGGGGGGGAATGGAAGGAATTTAGAAAATCTTTTAAAATAAACAGCACGCGAGAAAACGGGAATTACTTTAAAGCAGCATTAATTGTTTTAAAAATTAGCTATTCATTCTGGTAAAAAATAGTTTTTAAAGATTTAATAAAAATGTAACACATTAGTATCTTATTTAAATATTTGCTTTCACATTATTGCCTTTAATCAGGGATGCCACCACAACCAAATAAAAATCACCAGTTTTCAGTAAGAAAATTTTTATTTGTTTAACTACTATTATACTTTTCTTTGTCTTATACTTTTTTTCTAGGTTTCCATTGAAAAGAATAACCCCAATAATCTTCTTTTGTCCTCAAATCAAATTTCATTTGCTTATGAGCGTTTTTAAGGCCCCTGTCATAGTTGGTATCCTTAGTGGTAAACTTTAGCTCTGAAAAAGACGACTCAATTGGTATCAATTTATTATATATTTATTTTGCTTCCGGAAAATTCTCGTGGGTCATGTCTAAGCTGAAATATCAGAAAAGCAGCGATAAATCTTATTTCCCTGGTTTCTTAGACGAGAGCCCCTTGAGACTGTGCCCTCTGGTTTCTTAAGACTGTTAAGTTCCTTGAAAAAGACCAGGCACAGACTGTTAAATCTATGTTCATCTGGGACTATGCTGTCTTTACCTTATAATTTTTTTTCATTTCTTTGCCTCAATTCGTTTTTATCACACATGGGACACACATGTATGTATTTACAAATTAAAATTTGTAACTATAGGGAAGCTGATTGCCAAGCTAAAAGGATACACAGAAGCCCAAAATAACACCACTCTGTAGAAATAGCGAATAAAAACAAGACATAGAATATGAAAGTCACAGATTATTTCACCTCAGTAAGACAGCGAAGCCAATCATGCATGGAATGTCAACCAATTTTGTAAGAAATTACCGAACTAAATGCAAATCACCAGAAATCACCATATTCAAAAAAATCACCAGAAAAATCACTAAGTGAAAGAAAAATCACCAGATCTGGTGATAAATTACCAGTGGTGGCAACCCTGTAAGCGATAATTGAAAAAATAGTGTCAAAGAGTTTATTAGAATACGAGTAACAAAGTTTGTCGCAAATTTAAATTGGGTTGCAGCACTCAAATAACATTCAATAAACGTAATATTTTGTTTTTATACTCTTATAAAAAGAGAAAGATACATGTACCATTATTTTAAAGCTCACTTCAAATTTCAATGGGAAAGGGCAAATTTTCCAGTCAAAACTTCGGCAGAACTGTTCATAATCTATCGAAGAAAACACGCTAATTTTCAATAAAATTTGTCAAACCGCCAGTTTCTACCACTGGTACTGATCAAGAGCGTCAATTCAGGGAAATTAGGGGGAAAGACCGGAAGTATTAACTCCCTCCCCCAATATTTTATCCGACTCGTCAAAAACGTAACGCGACTTGTTAAAACGTAACGCTCGTTAAAAAATAAAGCAATTTCTTTGACAAACATTCGTAAAAAAAACAAGCCTCTTCTTAATAATAATACCGTGAAAAGATTCTTTATAATGTAAGAGGGGGACTACAGGAAAAACTTTTTGTAGAAAAAGTCCCCCTCCTCTAATTAAAGCCACTGGTATTCATATATGCTACTTGATAACAATGCAAGTTGTATTGTTAAATCATTAAGTTTGCTTCAAATATGGACACAAAAGCTGAATTTTTAATCACGAAACAAAAATACACAGACACGAAGCAGTGAAACTTTATCAGATAAATGATTAATTACTTTAATTTTATTAGTATGTATCCTTTCCATTGTTCTGTTTACTTGATTAATTATGTATTTCTATCTTGTTACTAACAATGTAGCCAAATAGTATGGGAAACTATAGTTTCCGATACTCTTTGAATATAGCCAGAAGACTGTATAGAAGAATAGATGGCCTTGAAGCATAGAGAGTAGACGGAGTAGACTACACGGATGGAAACGACCCAGAGGACGCCCACCCACTAGGTGGAAAGACAAAGCCGATAAATTCCTCACCCAAGCCCACATACCGGTGGAAGAAGCTGCGATCCTGCCAAGTGATAGGTCAACCTGGAGGCGCCTAGTCTCATCGTTTTCTACGCCGAACCCTCGGCAGGAGCCTTAAGTCAAGTAAGTCAAGGTTATTTATTGTAATTTCTGTTCGGTTTGGGTTTCATCTATTTATCGATGCTGATTTGTGGTAGTTTCACGCTTGGTAGATTATTTGATTTTATTATTGCTCATTTTTTGTTTAATAGAGTTCTTTACTTTTTTTGAAAAACTTATTTTGAGGAAAAAGTTTTTTAAATTAATATTTAAAAAAATGTATCAAACAGACCAACCACGTGAAAATCTATAAAGATTTATTTGTGGAAGGACTTCTGACAGAAAACTTCTGACAGAAAACTTGTTATGAGAAACGAGTAGATTGTTACTTCCAAGAAAAAATTTTTGACTTTGCTGGATAACTTCCAAGTTCTAGCAGAAATCGTGTTATAACTGGTGGAAAATTGTTACTTCTAAGAGAAATTTGATAGTGTTAGGTAAAAATTTGATAGTATTAAGGAAAAAAAGTGATACTTCGATAAGAAAATTTTTTAGTGATAAGGAAAACTTGGTGCTACTAGAAGAAATTTGTTACTGCTAGGAAAAAAACTGTTACTTCTAAGAGAAATTTGAGTTTGTTATGTAAAAGTTTGTTAGTATTAAGGAAAAAGTTGTTACTTCGGGGAGAAAACTTGTTAGTGATAAAAAAAACTTTCTACTTCTGAAAAATAAAACTTGTTATCATAACGAAAAACTTGTTACTTCTAAGAAAAATTTGGTATCTTTGACAAAAAACTTCTTACTTGTAACAGATAACTTGTTATCACTGACGAAAAATTGTCATTTCTATGAGAAATTCGCTATCTTTGATGGAAAACTTGGTGCTATTAGAAGAATTTTTTGCCGCTAAGAAAAAAAATGTTACTTCTAAGTGAAATTTGATTATTTTAGGTAAAGGTTTGTTAGTATTGGGGAAAAAAGCTGTTACTTCGAAGAGAATTTTTTTTTGTTTTTTTTTCTTTTTTTTGAAAATGTTTTTTTCTTCCCCTCTTTGGGATAAGAGCAGCTAAAAAGAACATAGGAGGGAATTGGTTACCGTTTGACCACTTTTCATTCCTATTTTATTATATTCCATAATGTCTAGATAAAATAAAATTTCCTTTTTTGTCTTTTAGTTGTTTCCAATTCGTTTCAAAATTTTTTTCAAGCCTGTTTACGGTAATGGTTCTAATACAAAAAAAGTACACCAGAGTACCTAGTACCTAGTTCGGAAACTAGATACTCTGGTTATAAGTAGTTCCGTTTCCGAGCTAGGTACTAGGTACTCTGGTGTACTTTTTTTATTTAGAACCGTTACCGTAGACAGGCTTAAAATCAAATCTAAGTGTTAGGTAAAAATTTGTTAGTATTAAGGAAAAAAATTGATACTTCGATAAGAAAATTTTTTAGTGATAAGGAAAACTTGGTGATAAAAAACTTGGTTAGGTAAAAATTAGTTAGTATTAAGGAAAAAAATTGATACTTCGATAAGAAAATTTTTTAGTGATAAGGAATACTTGTTAATTCTCGTAGAAATTTTGTTATCCTAAGAAAAATTCAGTATCTCTGACAGAAAACTTGTTACTTCTAACAGATAACTTGTTATCACTGATGAAAACTGTTACTTCTATGAGAGATTTGTTATCTTTGACGTAAAACTTGGTGATACTAGAAGAAATTTGTTACTGCTAGGAAAAAAACTGTTACTTCTAAGAGAAATTTGAGTTTGTTATGTAAAAGTTTGTTAGTATTAAGGAAAAAGTTGTTACTTCGGGGAGTTAACTTGTTAGTGATAAAAAAAACTTTCTACTTCTGAAAAATAAAACTTTTTATCATAACGAAAAAATTGTTACTTCTAAGAAAAATTTGGTATCTTTGACAGAAAACTTGTTACTTGTAACAGATAACTTGTTATCACTGACGAAAAATTGTCATTTCTATGAGAAATTCGCTATCTTTGATGGAAAACTTGGTGCTATTAGATGAATTTTTTTACCGCTAAGAAAAAAAATGTTACTTCTAAGTGAAATTTGATTATTTTAGGTAAAGGTTTGTTAGTATTGGGGAAAAAAGTTGTTACTTCGAAGAGATTTTTTTTTTTTTTTTTTTTTTTTTTTTTAAAATGTTTTTTTTCTTCCTCTCTTTGGGATAAGAGCAGCTAAAAAGAACATAGGAGGGGATTGGTTATCGTTTGACCACTTTTCATTCCTCTTTTATTATATTCCAGAATGTCTAGATAAAAAAAATTTCCTTTTTTGTCTTTTAGTTGTTTCCAATTTGTTTCAAAATTTGTTTCAAGCCTGTCTACGGTAATGGTTCTAATACAAAAAAAAGTACATCAGAGTACCTAGTACCTATTTCGGAAACTAGATACTCTGGTTATGAGTAGTTCCGTTTCCGAACTAGGTATTAGGTGCTCTGGTGTACTTTTTTTTATTTAGAACCGTTACCGTAGACAGGCTTAAAATCAAATCCTTTATGTCGTAGGGATCGTCACGTTTCCATTGTACTACGCCAACTATTATTGAAAACTATATTATCAAACACATTATAATTTCGCAAACAAAATGATGTGTGACGTCACAATCACAGGTTACAAACGTCACGGTTGTAGGGGTAGCTGCAATCTAGTAAAGAACGAACCACAGCCCTTGGAAACAATAAATATTGTTGCAAAGAATAAACTCTTGCCTATATAACTGAAATATTAAAGAAAGCGCAATTTTCGACAAAAACGAAATGGCCATAGTAGCAAAAAGTCCATCTTTAAGGACTTTTTTTTCATTTTCCATCGCTTTTCAAGGGTTCAAAGCTTAGGGTGCTTTGATAAGTTTATGCTGAAATTCTACTCTCTATGCTTCAAGGCCATCTATTCTTCTATACAGTCTTCTGGCTATATTCAAAGAGTATGGGAAACTATAGTTTCCCATACTATTTGGCTACATTGTTAGTAACAAGATAGAAATACATAATTAATCAAGTAAACAGAATAATGAAAAGAATACATACTAATAAAATTAAACTAATTAATCATTTATCTGATAAAGTTTCACTGCTTCGTGTGTGTTTATTTTCCTTTGGTGATTAAAAATTAAGCTTTTGTGTCCATATTTGTAGCAAACTTAACAATTTAATAATACATCTTACATTGTTACCAAGTGGCGTATATGAATAACGCTGGCTTTAAATAGAGGAGGGGGGCTTTTTCTACAAAAAATTTTTCCTGTAGTCCCCCTCTCACATTATGAAGAATTTTTTCATGGTATTATCATTGAGAAGAGGCTTGTTTTTTTTACGTATGTTTGTTAAAGAAATTGCTTTATTTTTTAACGAGCGTTACGTTTTAACAAGTCGCGTTACGTTTTTGACGAGTCGGATAAAATATTGGGGGAGGGAGTTAATACTTCCGGTCTTTCCCCCTAATTTCCCTGAATTGACGCTGTTGATCAGTACCATTAGTAGCAACTGGCGGAGTGACAATTTTCGTTACAAATGAGCGTGTTTGGTAATTTTGGGGCAATTCTGTCCAAGTCTTGATTAGAAAATTTTCCGTTTACCATTAAAATTTTGAAATAAGCTTTAATATTATGGTAAATGTTTTTTTTTCTTTTTAGAAGAACCTAAAGACAAACTGTTAAGTCTATTGAATGTTATTTGAGTGTTGCAACCCAAATTAAATTTGCGACAAACTTTGTTACTCGTATTCTAATAAACTCTTTGACAATATTTTTTCTATTATCGATGACAGGGTTGCCACCGCTAGTGATTTATCACCAGATCTGATGATTTTTCATCCTCCTGGTGATTTTTCTGGTGATTTTTTTGAATATGGTGATTTCTGGTGATTTTCATTTAGTTCGGTGATTTCTTACAAAATTGGTTGACATTCCATGCATGATTGGCTTTGCTGTCTAACTGAGGTGAAATAATCAGTGACTTTCATAGTTTATGTCTTGTTTTTATTCGTTAGTTCTAAAGAGTGGCGCTATTTTGGGCTTCTGTGTATCCTTTTAGCTTGGCAATCAGCTTCCCTATAGTTACAAATTTTAATTTGTAAATACATACATGTGTGTCCCATGTGTGATAAAAACGAATTGAGGCAAAGAAATGAAAAAAAATTATAAGGTAAAGACAGCATAGTCCCACATGAAAATAGATTTTGACAAAGAGAAGGAACCAATTCATTCACTCGAAAAACAAAACGAACCAGCAATTAAATAAGTTTGAGAACTATGTAATTTGATTTCGTAATTTAATTAATGCATTTCTTGCAGACACCCTTTGTGACCTAAGGGGTTGTTCACGTGTTTGAATAGATGACTGGCAAAGTGGTTCAAGGTTTATTTCAGAGATTATTAAAGTATCGGTCTCTTTTTTTAGAAAACCAAAATATGACACATTTATCCTTAAATAACTGGAATCTCTGTTTAAAGTTAGACCTAGATGTTGGTATTTATAAATTTCAACAGCTTCTCCGTAGTGCTGGACAATACCTTTGTCATGTGAAATAAGGCTAGCTTGATTAAACAAAATAGTATGGTCTGGTTTTTCAAAAATGTGCTCTGCAAGGGCAGAGTCAAAAAGTCAAGGGCAGAGGGGGCTTTTCATGACTCTCGTGCGGATATTGGAGAGATTGCTGAGGTTAGAGCACAATTTGTTGAAACTTTTTTGGATTCGCCTTCTGTTAATAATCGAAATTTAAAAAATCTTAGTAAAAATGAACACTTGGTCTTACACGCACTACATAAAGATCATTCCAGGATTATTACGACATCCGATAAAAGCAATACTGTTGTTGTATTTGATTAAGAGGATTACGACAAAAAAAGTAAGAGACATTTTAAGTGACCCTAACGAATACGAACAATTACCTACCGATCCCACAGTAAAATTTGTACAGGAAGTCCGAAAAGAGCTTTCTTATCTAAAAGGAAAAGGTGAAATTACAAATCAGTTGTACAAAAGGTTTTACCCACGCGGATGCACGTCCCCTCGCTTTTATGGTCTTCCTAAAGTGCATAAGCCCGGTAATCCACTTCGACCCATTGTTTCTTCTTTTAATTCTCCTACACCAAAAATTGGGAAATTCTTATCAGTGATATTTCGCCTACTAATTCAGGCTCAAAAATCCTATATTAAAAATTCCGCTGATTTTGTTTCCAAGGTAAAGCAAGTTTCGGTTAAACCAAACACAAGAATTGGCAGTTTTGATGCAGAATCAATGCATACCAATTGTGATCCTCAAAAGGCTGAACTGTTTTTGGAGCAAAAACTTAATTCTAACCCATCTATATCAGAAAATTCTACTCTTTCGAATCAAACACTTCTTTCGCTTACAGCCCTTTGTAACAGAACTTCTTTTTACTTCCATTATAGAGGCATTTTTTATAGATAGAAATATGGGCTCTCCATGGGTGCTCCCCTTTCTCCAATACAGGCTGATATTTTCATGGAAGACCTTGAAGAAAGGGCTATTTTGCAAAGTTCTTGTAAACCTGAATTTTGGGTTCGTTTTAAAGATGACATTTTTTATTTGTGGGAGCATGGTGACGAGTCTCTGGGTTCGTTTCTTCACTTGCTCAACTCCTTGGATCCAAAACTGAAATTTACTCAGGAATCAGAGATAGAGAGGCGTCTTTCTTTCTTAGATGTTCTGGTGCACCGAAATGATTCATGTTTTTAGTTTAGTGTCTATAGAAAACCCACACATAATAACCGTTTCTTAATTTATTCCTCAAATCATTCTCCTGCTGTGAAAAGAGGAGATGTCATTTTCCTAGTTGATAGAGCATTGAAAGATTGTTCTACACACTTCTTGAATTCAGAGCTCAACCACCTTATAGCTATTTTATTTGGGAATGGTTATCCAATTAGTCTAATAAATTTTTTAACTGTAAAATTCATTAAAATACTATCAGATAGTTACACAGAAGACACATATCAAAGGGAAAATTCAATTTATCTTGGTCTCCCATATGTTAAAGGGATTTCAGACCACATTTCGAAAAATCTAAGGAAAAATAACATTTACACTTATTATAGACCCAGAAAAACTATCAGGTCCCAAATTTATCAAGGTAAAGACCCTATCCCGATAGGTGAAAACTCCGGTGTCTACAGAATTCCTTGTTCGTGTGGTCTTTGGTATATCGGGAGAACTGATCAGCGGCTAACGGATAGATTAACTCAGCACTTTAGTTCAATTAACAATACACTTAAAAAGCGGAAAAAACCAGAAAATTTTTACTCTGCTCTTGCAGAGCACATTTTTGAAAAAACAGACCATACTATTTTGTTTAATCAAGCTAGTCTTATTTCGCATGACAAAGGTATTCTCCAGCACTACAGAGAAGCTGTTGAAATTTACAAACACCATCATTTAGGTCTAGCTTTAAACAGAGATTCCGGTGATTTAAGAATAAATGAGCCATATTTCAGTTTTCTCAAAAGAGAAGCCGATACTTTAGTAATCCTTGAAATAAAACTTGAACTATTTTCCAAGTCATATAATCAAACACGTGAACAACCCCTTAGGTCTCAAGGGCTGTCTGCAAGAAATTCATTAATTAAAATCCGAAATCAAATTACATAGTTCTCCAACTTATTTAATTGCTGGTTCGTTTTGTTTTTCGAGTGAATGAATTGGTTCCTTCTCTTTGTCAGTTGTTCACTAGTATCCGTCGATGGCAGTTCATATTTTTTTGAATTTTGTGTAAATCGCGGATATTGGCGAATAACTCGCTTTTATGGTTGTTAGGTAGTTGGTTTTAATTCTTTTAATTTTTGGCTTTTATTGATACATTGTTTCGTTTCGCGCTGAAGAAGAGGGGCGTTTGTCCTCTCGAAATATTCGCTTTGTTTTTTCAGTATCTTTATTTGGCCTATAAAAACCCCATTTTTGCTCGTTTTTCTTTCTTTATGTAGTACCATGTTATTGGAGTTGCCCGTGAATTGCTGCTTATTGAATATGTAAAATCATATCATATGATTTTTACATATTCATATGTGAAATCATTTGCAAAAAATCATATGATTTTTTGTCCGTATTTACTTGATTGAACATTGAATTCCTTATTGCTTTGAAACATTGTTAAAAAACCGATAAAGATTTACTATGGTTTATTTTTATATATTCAAGTCAACTCTAACAATTTTCATAGCTCTTGCATCTCCTCGCAGGGTTTTCACCGTTGGTGCATTATCACCAAACTGGGTGATTTTTTCGATTGGTGATTTTTTGGTGATAACTTTTTTTTGGTGATTTTATTATTAAGTTTAGTGATTTTACTATGTTTACGTAACAGCTTTTTTAAAAAATGAGGCAAATTCTCACAAAAATGCAATTAAAAAAACTCAATTTTCAGTGGATGGCGAATTTACTGCATATTAAAATAGCCGGTCAGGAGAGATGACCAAAAGCCGTGCAACTTATATTAGTACAGGAGAAAATATAATAGACGGCAATCGCGGGATCTACGACAGGCGGTGTTTGGAATCTTTGGATCTACGAAGTTTGTTACAGGCCCATAAAATATATTATATTGTTTATATTTAAGCCTATATTCACATCCGAACGCCTAAGTATACCCCAGGAAGGTGCATTCTAGCTTCCATTTTAACTGTTTTACTATGTCTAAGGCTTCAAAAATATCATAGAATTTTTTTTCCATAATTTTGGCTGGTTTGCTTTTCGTTAAACTTGGGTTTCTAAAACACAACACTAATGACATGAATTGGATTTTTAATTATTTTACGATTTTATTTTCAAAATTAAGATGCACTCCTGAAGGTTTCATTCCCTTAACCTTATTTTTTTAAGATAACAAAAGTCCCTCCACCTAGAATTTTTCCGTGTATTTACCCATTTTACTCTTGTGTTTGGTATATAGGAGATGTAAGCAAGACCAAACTTTTTAAATCTTCTATGTTGAGGATAAAACTACTAACCTAGCCTATTTACCATAATTTCCATTCTTTTTCCCTCTATTGAGTTGAATTTTTACCTTTCCATTATGTTAAAGGTGCAAACTAAGAAATAACATTTCCTATCCTGTATTATCCTGTAACCACTGTAGATACGTAAGAACGTTGCAACATCTAGTACCCTGAGGTCATAAGACTGTTAAAGGCTCCTCCTCGAAACCTCCCAAATTAAAAGTTTTTATTATGACCTGGCCTGTTAATGTAACTTGGGCACTGGACCAAAGGGGCCATTGTCGCTCGAGCGCAACTTTAGGTGGGGATGTCGATATCGCTTTCGTCACACCAATTCGTTTTAGTGTGAATCTGCCTGGTACTTATGAATGAATGCCCGTTTAAAACCCGTTTCATCAATAAGAAAAAAAAAACAGTTTAGACGCAAATGTCCCTTTCCCTTTGGACGATATAACCACGCAAGTGCTGCATCAAGTATAACTCACGAAAATCTTGTTAATTTTTGTCAACTTTTCAACTTTTTGGCATCCCTGCTTTCAATAAAAAAAAATCATGGTACTATCACTTAAATATAATAACTCCCTATGCCCCCCCCCCCTCTGGATACTATCTTGATAGGATACTGTCTCTGCTTTAAATAAAATAAAAATAATTAACTTATTGGTACCTCTGCTTTCAAAAAAAAAATCGAGGTATTATCATTTAAATATGATCGCTCACTACCCCCCCCCCCCGTGGATACCACCTTGATAAAATACCGTCTCAGCTTTAAATTAAAAAAAAATAACTTTTTGGGATCCCTGCTTTCAATAAAAAAAAATTTGAGATATTATCATTTAAATTTAATACCCCCTACCCCCCACCTCTGGATACCACCTTGATAGGATACCTTCTCAGCTTTCATTAGTAAAATAAGTTACTTAATAATTAACTAGGCCACTATATGGTTCAAACAAACACGCAAAATAACATTAAACAGCTTAGTGTTACTTGAAAAAAACTTAGGGTATGAATAAAGGGGTACAAAGACAACAACAAAAATGTCGAAATTATTCAGATATACCTCAAATTATTGGAAAACTGATTCATAGATTTGCCGCGGCATTCAATAAGATCCAAAGAATCCAATTAGAAGGGAGCACACACAAAAGCCAATTAGGCCAGTAGCCTATGAGAAATCACCAAATACCCAAGACAATGAACAAGTCTTAATGGGGGGCCCTGGGTCTATCAAAATATTTCAGTGGTTTCCCAGGGAATTTGATATCATTTTCTTCTGTCTCCCCTTTAAATGAAAAAAATAACTATCTTTTTGGCATCCATGCTTTCAATAAACAAAAATGAGGTATTATCATTTTAAAATGATAGCCCCCTATCCCCCCCCCTATAGGCAATAATTTACAATTTATTTTTAATCATTATTTTGGAATAAATTCCGGTTCAATCTTTAATTCCCAAACCTTGTACAAACCTTAGTCTATAGCTAAATTTTGTCTCCATAGAAGGTTTTTTGGGGTGGGGGGGATGGGGGGGGGGGTTAAAAAATTTTCAGAAAGAAGATTGTATTTTCTATCAGGCATTCAACAATTAAGTATTAAACATTAATAAAATCTTATCTAAAAACAGCAAAAAAAAAAAAATCTGCAAACTTACAATTCAGCTGTAGAAACAATCTGTCGGCTGTTAATTTCAAAATCCAACTGAAGGCTGAAGCTATATAGTAGTGAATTCGTTTTATAATTCTATTTAACTTGAAAATAAAATTCTTGACTACGAACGATGTTAGAAATAGCGATTGGGAAACTACATTCGAAATGATTTAAACTCATTTCATAGAGACGATACTGTTTTTTTTCAACATATGAAGAACTGTGTATATTGCAATATTTGCAATAGCATATTGCATCTGTCTGGTTTTTATGCAAAGTAACAAAAGAGACGAAAATTAATGAACAAGAGAGTCGTGAAGAATTATGGTATGCAAAGTAATATTTGGCAGGGAAAGTCACTGGTGATAAATCGCTATGGGTGGCATCGTGATTGGGTGATTTTTGGGGAGTCGGGGAACCAAATTTTTTTTTCGGGGTAACACATAGATTTTTGGTGAAATTTCTGACAATTTAGAAATAATTCAAGCCCTGATTGATTTCTAATCTGGATAATTGAAAAGTTTATCTGCAAGAGAAGGAAAAGCTCTGACTTTGCGGTCGACTCACTAAAAAATTGCCGCAAAATTAATTTAAAGTCGACCGAACGCCGCCGTCTCTTTCGGCGGTGGCGCGCCTGTGGCACACCAGCGGCGTTACGTTTTAACGATTCGGACAAAATTTCGGGGAAGGGAGGTACTGCATCCAGTCTTGCTCACTAATTTCCCTGAATTGACACTCTTGATCAGTACCATTGGTAGAAACTGGCGGATGGACAATTTTCATTGAAAATGAGCGTGTTTGGTAATTTGGGGGCAGTTCTGCCCAAGTTTTGATCGAAAAATTTGCCGTTTACCATTAATATTTTGAAATAAACTTTAATATTATGGGAAGCGTTTTTTTTACCTTTTTAGAAAAACCTAAAGACAAACTGTTAAGCTTATTGAACGTTATTTGAGTGTTGAAACCCCAAATTAAATTTGCGACAAAATTTGTTACTCTTATTCTACTAAACGCTTTTACAATCCCTTTTCAATTATCGCTTGCAGGGTTGCCACCACTGGTGATTTGTCACCAGATCTGGTGATTTTTCATCCTCCTGGCAATTTTCCTGGGGATTTTTTAATCTGGTGATTTCTGGTGATTTTCTTTTTTAATCTGGTGACTTTCATTTAGTTCGGTGATTTTTTAACAAAATTGGTTGACATTCCATACAGGATTGGTTTCGATGTCTCACTAAGGTGAAATAATCTGTGACTTATATATTGTATGACTTGTTTTTATTCGTTATTTCTAAAGAGTGGTGTTATTTTGGGCTTCTATGTATCCTTTTAGCTTGAAATCAGCATCCCCATAGTTACAAATTTTAATTTATAAATACATACATGTGTGTCCCATGTGTGATAAAAAACAAACTGAGGATCAGAAACTCAGAAACTCAGTTACTCGTAGTCTAATAAACTCTTTGACAATCACTTTTCAATTATCGCTTGCAGGTTTGTCTCCGCTAGTGATTTGTCACCAGATTTGATGATTTTTCATTCTCCTGGCGATTTTTCTGTTGATTTTCTAATCTGGTGATTTCTGGTGATTTTCTTTTTTAATCTGGTGACTTTCATTTAGTTCGGTGATTTTTTAAAAAATTGGTTGACATTCCCTGCATGATTGGTTTCGCTGTCTTACTGAGGTGAAACTTTCTGTGACTTTCATATTTTATGTCTTGTTTTTGTTCGTTATTTCTAAAGAGTGGCTTTATTTTGGGCTTCTGTGTATCTTTTTAGCTTGGCATTCAGCTTGCCTATAGTTCCAAATTTTAATTTGTAAATACATACATTTGTGTCCCATGTGGGATAAAAACGAATTAAGGCTCAGAAATGAAAAAAAAAATTATAAGGTAAAGAGAGCATAGTCCCACATGAACATAGATTTAACAGCCTATGCCTGATCTTTTTTATGGGACTTAACAGTCTCAAGAAACCAGGGGGCTCAGTCTCAAGGGGCTCTCGTCTAAGAAACCAGGGAAATAAGATTTATCGCTGCTTGTCTGATATTTCAGCTTAGACATGACCCACGACAATTTTCCGGAAGTAAAATAAATATATAATAAATTGAGACCAAATAGGTCGTCTTTTTCAGAGCTAAAGTTTACCACTAATGATACCAACTATGGTAGGGGCATTAATAACGCTCATAAGCAAAAGAAATTCCATTTAAGGACAAAAGAGGATTATTGGGGTTATTCTTTTCAATGGAAACCTAGAAAAAAGAAAAAGAAAAGATTTTGCAAAATAAAGACAAAGAAAAGTATAATAGTAGTTAAATAAATAAAAAGGCTCTTCATGTCCAGTAACAGGATTTGAGGTAACATTTTCAGTCTTAGCCTGGAATTCCGGTTTTAGGTATAAATTCTCTTCCTTCTTCAGCAGTTGACGGCCTTTGAAAAACATAATTTCTTATCTCAGGGTGCCCAATGCGTCTTTTTTGTGTAAAGCTTATCATTTCTGGTGATTTTTTGTTGATTTTTGTGAAATACTGGTGATTTCTGGTTATTTTCTTGGTGAAAAACTGGTACATTTTGTTTTTTAAAACACTCAGTAATTATTAAATACCGATTTTTTAATTGAACTAGGATTCAAATCAAATTATTTAAATTTAGATTAAGTCACAGAGGGTAGTCTTAAAAAGTGAAATGCCCTTGGTCACCATACATTTATCCAATGCAGAAAGGCAGATTAGCCTATACTCTTGTTGTAAGTTTGAAAATCCTGAGATTACTTTTCTAACAAGCCCTATTACTTTTTTTTTTACTTCCCCTTAGCGTTGCACAAGACGTAAATGACAGGAAAGGTCAGTAGGACTAATACTTGAGGAAACGGTTTTGATTAGTGTTCAGACAAGAAACCCTGGAAAATGAAGGATATTTGGTCTTATATGAACAAAAATTCAATCTTTGTTAAAAAAATTTACCTGATATCATTTACCTAATAATCATTTACCTGATAAAGACTCACTGTTTTGTTGCTGTTTATTTTGCTAGGGTAATTAAAAATTCAGCATGTGTGTCCATATTTGAAGCAAATTTAATAATGTCACAGTAAAACTTGTATTATTACCAAGTACTATGTATGAATCCCGGTAGCTGCAATTGGGAGGGGGGGTGGGTATTTACCTACAAGATTTTTTTCTGCATTCCTACTCTCAGATTAAAGAAAATCTTTTCGTGGCATTATTATTATTGTTATTATTATTATTTGGAAAAGGGCTTGTTATTATGTTTTTTCGTATTTTTGTTACAGAAATTAAAAAAAAATAATTTTTTCTCCTAGGATTATGAAGAATACTCTTTTACCCTTCTCTCTCTCGAGGAACGTTTCCAGAATTTTGTTTTAGAGGGGAAAACAACAAAGTTAATAAAAAACATCAAAAATTTGATTAAATGCGATGAGTTACGTTCCAACGTATCAGACAAAAATATCGAGGGGGGAGGGGCCCAGGAGAGGGGCTAGCCCTTTTAATTTCCACGAATTGATGGTCTTGAACAGTAGTAACGGTGTCAACTGGCGGAGTGGGCAGTTACTTTGGAAGATTTGTTTGCATTGCATGTCCGAGATTAAAAAAAAAGAAATATTTGTGTTCATAGCATTTTCAAGAATTGAATAGTTTCCATGAATAGTAAAATTGAAAAGACAACAAATTTAACCTCCCTGGATTCTGAAAAATGCTTTTTATTTATTTGTTTTCTTCCCCTCTTTGGGAGAAGAGCAGCTAAAAAGAACATGGGAGGGGACTGGTTACCGTTTGACCACTTTTCATTCCTCTTTTATTACATTCCGTAATGTCTAGATAAAAAAAAAATTCCTTTTTTGTCTTTTAGTTGTTTTCGATTCCTTTCAAAAAATTTTCAAGCCTGTCTACGGTAACGGTTCTAATACAAAAAAAAGTACACCAGAGTACCTAGTACCTAGCTACCAGTACCAAGTTCGGAAACTAGTTACTCTGGTTATGAGTAGTTCCGTTTCCGAACTAGGTACTAGGTACTCTGGTGTACTTTTTTTGTATTAGAACCGTTACCGCAGACAGGCTTGAAATCAAATCCTATGTGTCTTAAGGATCGTCTCGTTAGGGATCGTCTCGAAAGTGATTGAAGGGCAACTAGCCCCCCCCCCCACCCCTGCCACTTCCCCAATCACATCGAATAAAAATTTTAAGATAGTCATTTTTTTCAGTGTAATTGAAAGGTTTGGAAATTATGTCTTTGAGGCAGGCAACTCCCCTACAGCCCTCAGGGCAAGAGTTGTAAGTTATGCCCTGTGGGCATATAAGGTATGTATAGTAACGTTGATCGTATAAACTTCGGAGGGGGTCATTGGATTTGCAATCAGAAGTTTCAGTGCCCTTTTTAAGACTCAGAGTGATCAGAAGGTGGATACCCCACACCACACCTCACATTTTCCCGAAATGCGTTTAATAGAAATTTTGAGATTGCCATTTAGTGTCATTACAAAAAATAGCGGAGTCAAACTCAAAACGAGCAAAATTAACAAAATTAGGGCTGATAACCACCGTGCCTTCTCAAGACTAGAACACAATTTGGGCCTCACTGAAAAAAAAAAGACCGTGGATTGTCAGTTTAATTGAAATATACTGATATTTACTCCTTAAAGTTTTGATAGTTCTTATTTATGAAAGTAAGAAAAGTGAAAACATTTCAAATGTATTTGTTTTCAGTAAAGCGCAAAGCGCAAAAGTTTCATTTACATATTAATAGTGATTTGTGGTAATTTTATTCTTGGAAGATTATTTGACTTCATTTTTGCTCATTTTTGGCTAATTGGAGCTTTTTACTTTTTTTTGAAAAACTTGTTTTGTGGAGAAAATTTTTAAAATTAACTTCCGTTCGTTTTTTATTGACATAGTCTTTTTCATGGAAAAAATTATTTTATATCTTTTCTGGTTTTTTTTCGATAATAATCAATAGTATGGGTTGCTGTTTGTATGTTGGAGAAACTTTTTCAACAATTTTTAATCCTGACACAAACAGTATTTTTCTCCTGAAGTTCACCTGAAAAATAAAATTTAATATCATTCCCAAAAGGTTCTTTCTGTGTTCTTTGACAACCTGGATACACTCACGCTCTTTTTAATTATTTAAATTGTAAAAGCAAAAGCAGTAATAGTAGTATTCCCAAAAATTTCAACTTAATACCCCCAGTCGTTGTCGATATATTGCTGAGGAGGCTTATTGGCAACCATAACTACAACGCCTTTTGATTTATTTTAAAGCAACATTTAGTTTTAAAGCATTATGGCCTAATTGCATAATTGTCCGGGATTGACATGCCTAACATCCCTAAAAACATAGTTGCTGGACCATTCTACTATACTGAACAAAATGGGTGTCTCAAAATATTGTCTCAAATAAGTTGTCTCAGAAATCAGTCTGTTTGCTTCTCCTCGTGCCTGTCTTTGTCGGTCTGTACGTCTGAATCTATACTTTCAATATCTTTGCATGTGTGTCTGGGCTGCTGATTGCTTGTCCCAGTGCCTGTCTTTGCTGGGTTTTACGTCTGAATCTATATGTTTGTATGTATTTTTGTCTATCTCTCTCTCTCTCTTTCTCTCTCTCTCTCTCTCTCTCTCTCTCTCTCTCTCTCTCTCTCTCTCTCTCTCTCTCTCTCTCTCTCTCTCTCTCTCTCTCTCTCTCTCTCTTTGCTTGTGTGTCTGGGCGGGTGTTTGCCTGTTCTCATGTTTGTCTTTGTCGGTTTCTATGTCCGAATCTATATATTTGTATGTGTTTTTTGTCTCTCTCACTTCCATTGGTTGTGTGTCTGGGCGGGTGTTTGCTTATCTCAGTGCCTGTCTTTGTCGGTTTGTTTGTCTGAATCTATATATTTGTACTTGTTTTTGTCTCTTTCACTCTTTTTGTTTGTATGTCTGGGTGGCTGTTCGGTTTCTATGTCCGAATCTATATATTTGTATGTGTTTTTTATCTTTCTCACTTCCATTGGTTGTGTGTCTGGGTGGGTGTTTGCTTATCCCAGGCCGTGTCTTTGTCTGTTTCCATGTCTGAATCTATGTATTTGTATGTGTTTTTATCTCTCTCACTCTCTTTACCTGTGTGTCTGGGCGGATGTTTACTTCTCTCAGCGCCTGTCTTTGTCGGTTTGTATGTCTTAATCTCTGTATTTGCACACGTTTTTTGTATCTCTCACTTTTTTTGCCTATGTATCTGGATGGGTGTTTGCTTCTCCCTGTGCTTTTCTTTGTCAGTTTGTACGTCTGAATCTATGCTCTCACTCTTTTTGCCTGTGTGTATGGGTAGGTATTTGCTTGTACTAGTGCATGTCTTGGTCGGTTCGTCTGTCTGAATCTGTATGTTTGTATGTGTTTTTGTCTCTCTCTCTTCCTTTGTTTGTGTGTCTTGGCGGGTATTTGCTTATCTCAATGCCTGTCTTTGTTGGTTTGTATGTCTGAATCTATATATTTGTATGTGTTTTTGTTTTTCTCACTCTCTCTGTCTATGTGTCTGAGCGGATGTTTGCTTCTCCCAGTACCTGTCATTGTCGGTTTGTATGTCTGAATCTATGTATTTTTATGCATTTTTGACTGTCTCACTCTCTTTGCCTGTTTATCTGGGTGGGTGTTTGCCTCTCTCTCAGTGTCTGTCATTGTCTGTTTTTACGTCTGAATCCATACTCTGACTCTCATTGCTTGTGAATCCGGGTAGGTGTTTGCTTCTCTCAGTGTCTGTCTTTGTCGGTTTGTATGTCACTTGCTTTGCCTATGTGTCTGGGTGGATGTTTGCTTCTCTCAGTGTCTGTCTTTGTCAGCTTTTACCTCTGAATCCATACTCTCACTATCTTTGCTTGTGAATCTAGGTGGGTGTTTGCTTCTCTCAGTGTCTGTCTTTGTCGGTTCTTACGTCTGAATCTATACTCTCACTCTCTTTACCGTTGTGTCTGGGTGGCTGTTTGCTTGTCCCAGTGCTTGTCATTGTCGGTTTGTAACTATTAATCTATGTATTTGTATGTGTTTTTGTCTCTCTCAATCTCTTTGCCCGTGTATCTAGGTGGGTGTTTGCTTCTCCCAATGTTTGTGTTTGTCGGTTTGTACGACTGAATCTATACTCTCACTCTCTTTGCCTATGTGTCTGGGCAGGTGTTTGCCTATCCCAGCGCCTGTCTTCGTTGGTTTTTACGTCTGAGTCTATATGTTTGTATGTGTTTTTGTCTCTCTCTTTGCTTGTGGGTCTGGGCAGGTGTTTGCTTGTCCCAGTGCCTGTCTTTGTTGGTTTTCACGTCTGAATCTATATGCTTGTATGTGTTTTTGTCTCTCTCTCTTTGCTTGTGTGTCTGGGCGGGTGTTTGCCTGTCCTACTGCCTGTCTTTGTTGGTTTAAATGTCCGAATCTATATATTTGTACGTGTTTTTGTCTCTCTCACTTCCTTTACTTGTGTGTGTCTGGGCGGGTGTTTGCTTGTCCCAGTGCCTGTCTTTGTTGGTTTGTATGTCTCAATCTATATATTTATATGTGTTTTTGTTTCTCTCACTCTCTCTACCTATGTGTTTGGGTGGATGTTTGCTTCTCCCAGTACCTGTCTTTGTCGGGTTGTATGTCTGAATCTATGTATTTTTATGCATTTTTGACTCTCTCACTCTCTTTGCCTATGTATCCGGATGGGTGTTGGCCTCTCTCTCTCTCTGTCTCTCATTGTCGGTTTTTATGTCTGAATCCATACTCTCACTCTCATTGCTTGTGAATCTGGGTGGGTGTTTGCTTCTCTCAGAGTCTGTTTTTGTCGGTTTGTTTGTCTTAATCTATGTATTTGTATGAGTTTTTTGTCTCTCTAACTTCCATTGCTTGTGTGTCTGGGCGGGTGTTTGCTTATCTCACTGCCTGTCTTTCTCGGTTTGTATGTCTGAATCTATAGAGTTGTATTTGTTTTAGTCTCTCTCACTCTCTTTGCCTGTGTCTGGGTGGGTGTTTGCTTATCTCAGTGACTGTTTTTGTTGGTTTGTATGTCTTAATCTGTATATTTGTATGTGTTTTTATCGATCTTACTCTCTCTACCTATGTGTCTGGGCGGATGTTTGCTTCTCCCCGTAAGTGGAAAAGCCCCTATTGATACTGAACGAACACCATATATGGGCATAGAGTCATTAGGGAGAACACGTGGTTAATGGGGTCAATGACCTCTTTTTCCAAGGTCGATTTAATTGTTGTTGTTGTTGTTTTGTGCACGCTCTCAACGAATGTTATGAGTTTCCAGAAATAGAAAACAGTTAGACCACGTGTTTCCTTCTCAGCCAATCAGAGAGCTCGCTTACATATTAGCGGCGGAGGGAATATGAGGAATCGGTTTTTGCTATAGTTTTATTAGTCTGTGAATAGAATTTAACGGAGTGAGAACAGTTTTGACCTTACTCATGTGGATATATATTTGTGCTGATGATGACGATTGGAATGTTTACCCTCTTAGAAGTTGATAGTGGAGTTGATGATAATAATACAAGAACACCAAACATTGCGGTGGAAATCACGAGAGGATCACGGCTTTGTCTGGAATGGGATGAAGTATATGCAAGATATGTGATATCCTTGAGCAAATTTAAAATGGAGGATCAATTATGTTTCGCTGAAAAAGTTGATATAGCACATGTGAATAGACTCCAATGTGCTTTAAGTGCATTGGTGAAACATATCAAAGACTATAACCTCTATCACTAATTGTACATGCTTAGAATTATTATTGTAATAATTCAATAAAATTGTTTGAAAATCGCACATGTTCCTTTTCCTTTCTGGTTATGTGTCTAACGAATCAGGGTCAGCCTAGAGTCAGCAGTCAGAGTGAAAGGATTGAAAAATGAATAAATTTGAGAAAGAGAGAATTAGATCAAATCTAGTGTTTATGGAAAAACATTTGATTTTGGATGACGATTTTCTCAAGTTATCTCTTCAACGCAGGATATTCTCACGTCAGGGAACACTTGACAATATAATGAGGAGTGATTCTACCCCATTGGACTATTGTATGAAACTTTTAAAATGTGACTCAAGTGCTCATAGTCAATTTATTGATATATTAATTGGAACAAAGCAGAATCATATCGTGGATATACTTTTGAAAACATTGCCAATGGATTCAATGTAGATGGCTCCCCCGTCATTCGAAAGAGGTAACGTCACAGAGCTACTCATCTCCCATTCCTACACCCTGAATTTATCGAGCGAGGACGCTCAGTTTCGTTTTAGCTGTGAGAGAGTCAAGTGACATTGGAAACCCAAAAAAATGTTCTATATATGTCCATTGTGCATGAACATTCTTGGCAGTTGGACTCAATGTGAGAATTGTACAATTGTTGATGACTATAGTGAAAAGTGCAGATTATGTAATCCTTGTAAATTACATAGAGGCTATGCAGTACAAATTAAAGGATGTAATTAATGTCTTGAGGAGGTGTGTGAATCTCACCCTAGAGGGCATCTGTGTTCCAATTGTCACTATGATAAATGTGATCAGTGGGAGAATACTTACCCTGCCATGATTGGAAAGAATCCTAAACGTGATTTTAGTTTATTTCTACGAGATTGGTATCGTCGTGGATTTAAATTATTCTGGGAAGAGGAATATGGTCTACGATTCAACTGTTGGGGTAACAAGACAATTTGGTTTCTACGTCATCGATGTGATGACACTGTCTACTATGACTATAAACGAAGTGATTTTTATTTGGCAGTTACCGAATTTGATTTACCATTTGAAAACATTGTATTTGATATTGCTTCAAATAGACGGATTGAAACTCGCGAATTTCATAATCTGAATGTAAATAGTATCATTGACTTTACAAAGAGATATGACAAGAGTGAGGTTACATTGTACTGTAGAAAATGTGACCCTTACTTTGCAGTCAATCAAGATTAATATACAGTGAATCCAAATTATTTACCAGCATTAGTGGTTCACGACAGTTGCCTTTACATCGAAGAAGAAATCTAAAGTGAAGATTTAAAGACATTGTTGTATATATATATGCATTTTATTAATAAACAAATTCACAAACATTTTTTAAGCACTTTACTCTTAGGGCACTGAAATCAACACTGTATAGGTCTGAGAGGATATTTTTCACTAGAAAGTTATTCAGACGTGGATTGTCACAATAAATGTGGAGAAACTGCTTGTAAGTATAGCCACGACATCGGAACACAAAATATAGTAGTGCATGGAAGCCACAGCTTTTAGTCGTTAGATCCTGCACCCTCTTCCGATTTTGAATAATAGTTTTCCCACTGCTCTCAATATAGTTGCTGATGTGAGGAGTGTAGAATGTATAGGGTAGACCAAGAGGATCAAAAAATTCAATCGTCTTCATTGTTTGAAAGACGCACAGCCAATGACCCGTCTGCACAGTTGACGGACTGTTATTAACAATAATCAAAGTATTGTTGACACTTTGAATTTTGCCAAGAAAGTCCGAGGGCAGACAATAGGATTTGTACAGGGACTTTTAGGGGTCCATATTAAATACATTGATTATTTGACTGCTGTTCATGGCATCAAGTCTAGTAGAACACTGCCTTCGGGAGTGATTTCCCAATAGGTTTCATATTGATTTAGTGAGATTAGTGCAATACTCTCAGCCAATGGGTCGGCAAATGTACAGTCTAAACGCACAGTCCCCGTACATACTATACTCATATCCTGTGTACCAGACAAATCCAGTACAATGATACCATGTGTTTTAGCAAACATGTCTTCGGTTATACCATTTTCAAATAGTTGAGAGTCATGATTTAGGGTTTGCATGGTCAACTCATACAATTTTCTATAGGATTTATCAAAAGATAGAGTGTAGAGTGGGATACCGTTTACTTTACACACAAGAGATAAAAGTCAAAACATCTCAATTTTATGCGGACATTCAGTCCATGATCCTATTGCACTGGCACTTTTTACAAATGTCAAAGCAAGTTTTGACGGAATTTCACCATTGATAAAGGATGAATCGGTGAAGGTGCGTGAGCCCATTGCAATATGACGTTGATTGATGATTGTATGAGGAACAAGTAGTTTAATATTATTTCCATTGGCTCTCAGTTTTTCCACTGCCAAAGCAACAGAACTCATGACGTGTTGTTTGCGTACATGAAGTATTGCCAGGGTGAGGGAGACACTTACATCAGGCGTGGCAGCAAGTTCTTTTCTCAATATGAAATTGGAGGGTGCTAGTGTCAGTTTTATTTCCACTTTAACATTGGGCGGTAGCCATTGGGGTATATTAAATATTTCATGATATATTTTTTCAACTAGATGTAATTCACAAGTTGTAGTATTTTTAAGTGCACCAGTACTATCAGTCTTAGTAATATATTCATATCCATTGGAGGTGCCTCTCAATTCCTTGTATGACTTGGGCGTCATCAGCATGAATTGCATATAGCTTGTATAATTTGAGAGATTGCTGCTAGTGCTCACCAGCGTGCCATTGATGTAGACACTAATTTGACGAAATAAATTATGTAATATACAATTTTCATAGGATATCCCATCGGCCCGAATTGGCATTGTATTATCGGATTTCGGGACTTTCATTTGGAAATCTATAAATGTTGAAGACATGTCCATAAAGTCGTTTTCATTGGAATAAATTTGAAAGTGGATAATATTGGAGAAGGGTTGTTGAGGATAAAATTGTTCATAGTATCCATGCTTGACACTTACATCAACATTTTCTGCATTGAATAGATTCAATGAGGAGGTGATTGAAGGTTGAGAATCCTTATGCGGTAGATAGGACATTTTAGGAGAAGAAATCTAGTTTCGATCTAAAAATTTTCTTCCTGGGGCTTCTTCTTCTGTTTACAGCACGTGTCGGCTTTTTCCTTCTTTTCTTTGACAAGAGAGATGATGTCTTTCGTTTCCGACCTGAGTGGAGACTGATGAGTGATGCATTGTTTCTCGACCTTTTGTACCATTGAAGGATTGATTGTGGTAATAGAAAAGGTTTGCTCGTGGCGATAGAGATTTCTCCTATAGCGCCACTTATAGTGCTGGTCTCAATTAATGAGAGAAAATTGAATATGTAGACATACAAATGTGGCTTCTTCTTTCTTGAGCTATCTGGAGATCAGATTCCTATGGGAGCATGTACCATGGAGACTGGCGAACTAGTTACCTGTTATCGGACTAGACTCAGACATATAAGAGAAACAAACACATATAAAAAGACAATAGATTTATTAAACTTACATGCTTAGTTGTACAGCAATGGGTCACTTCGAAGACAATAATAATGGTGACCAAAATAATTTCGTACTAAACGTTTCAGATCTCACTTCATATTAAAATTAAAAAACACATTTACACCACTCCCAAACGCAGTTCTTTCGTCCTGCGCTCTAGGGATTGCCTGCCATTGGCTCACGTGCCCCAAGGACGCGAACCCTCGTCCAATGATACGTCTTAAATATTTTTGATGATTTAGGCGGTCACACGTTTCTTATCGATTAAACTTCCTTAAAAATATGGTGCGTATCACTTTTCTTAGTGCTAACTGTCTTAGCGAAATAAAAAGACTGAACTTTCTTTTCTTTGCTGATTAAAGACTTTTTCATTTTCGAAGCTAGATTTAGCTTAATTATGTTGGTCCGAATTAAAGAAGGAACTTTATTTTGGTATTTCAAATATATCGTGTTTTACTCCCGGTACATATCACCCTTCCCATGAAATAATGACGCCCCGTCATGAGTTACTGCCCATCAGGATTTTTAAAATTTTTCGATTATTTTTCGTATTTTATTCTATATCTCTATCTAAAATTCATCTACCGGACTAAGATTATTTTTGGTTCTCGGTCAGCTACTATAATAAGGATTTTTTTTTTTCTTTTTATATATATAAAAATGATTACTTTTACTTTTACAATAAGGTTTGGAATATTATAATTTTAGATTAGTTCTCTTTTTTTTTTTTTTTTTTATTTTGCTGTCTATATGACGTACTACATACTATCAAAACAACGTTAAATGAATAACATAATAATATTACACCAAATTATACTTGTGGTACATACAAGAATGATTTATAAAATACAAAATTTTGTTCAACATATTCACTGATGACATTAAAACACTTTCACTATTTAGATTTTTGCATTGTCAAAGCTGTTAGGAAGTAACACATGTAGCTTCACATCTATTCATCACCTTTTGTGTCCTTAGTGTACTACACCCTTCTGTTGTAAGTTACTCTCCTTCACTCCTTTTGTCCTGGCAAAAATTTTGAAGCACTTAAGTTATGGTTTCTTCATGGAACAGTTCTAGTCTAGTTGTCTTTATACGGTTAGTTTTTCCTAATAGTCAACTGGGAAATGACCGTTAAATATCGTTCTAATAGTCAACTGGGAAATGATTCTTCCCACTGCAGGTGTTTGTGTTTTTCTTCTCAGCATATCATTTTTAGGATTTTTGAGGCACATAGAGAATGTATTCTCGCGTAAAATTTTTCATTTCTGACTTTTGAAACGGGTTGTCGTCATATTATAGTGACTCTTTTAATATATTGTCTTTAAATTCAACTTCGAACCTCTTCAACTATCATCTAACTTCAAATGTCGTTAAGTATTGAGTATCTTGCACTTTTCGAGGGTGTTATCAGAATTGAAGTTCAAAGTGTCTTCAATTTCTGATTCAATTATATTCACCTATCATTATATGCCCTTTAAATTAGATAATCTTCTCCAGTGTGATGATCGATGTAGTTCTCCTACTTGAAATTAAATTTTTATTTAAGTTGTTTTCAATTATATTCAATTGTCTTTAAGTCTCAATTAACTTCAATTATAGTTTATAATTTTCTGATTGATGGATTTCTCAGAATTAAACTTCAAATTGTCTTTAATTTCGTCTTCGAATATCTTCAAATGTCTTTAAGTGTCTTTTAACTTTAAATATCGTTTAATATCGTTTAGCTTCAAATATCGTCACTATACTATTAAATTATTATGGGGTCCGTAGTGAGTATCAACAGCGATATCTACGTATTTATATCTTGTACTGGCCGAGGGGTTTCTCAACGTTTATGCGATTATATAGTTCGTTAAAGCATTTGATACTGAGGTTCAAACATAGTGTTACCTGATACATAATATGGTTCATAGTCGAAGAAACGACGATCGAAGGTAACTGTTGTTCTCGTAGACGAAGTTAGGATGAAAGTTGCCTGGAGTTATGGTGAGTACTCTTCGTTGGTTGAGATATGATGAAAATAGATGTTACTGGGTCGTATCTGTACTGGGCAGCTTATTGTAATACTCAATGACCAAAGTGTTCATTTACTTTCCTGTAATAAAAACAACGCGGCAGAATCACATTTTCTATTAAGTAAATACACATACAATAATTCACGCATTAATTGGGTTATAATTTCTTAGCTATGAGACAGAATTAAATAAATACACTAATATTGGTACTCACAATGAAAATCTAAAACAGAAAAGTCTTCAAATTTGTTTTGATAACGAAAATATCGATATTAAATAAACATAATTTACCCTACATTATTAAGTTTGAGGTCTACTTTTACGATATTTTTCATGCCTGCATTGTTCACGCAAGTCCGTGCTGTTTAAGAAACGCATGTTGCAGCGTCATAACCACACGGTTTTACGCAAACGATACTACAATGAGGGAACAAGACATAACAAGGACTAGTGGAGACCTCTATACCCACTAGTTTTCTGATGTCTTCCCTATTTCTTGGCTTGGACGTTCTCATGGGGTTCCGGGTTTATTCTTAGCATTTCAGCTGTTTCCCCGTGTTCTTCTTTTGGTTTTCCGTAATTACAAGTCAACATTGGTGCATCATATTCGCCTTTTCAATAAGGTCATTAGATGCAGGATTTCCAAGCTTGCCTCCGTAGATTCCAGTTAATGCTTTGCAAAGAATATAAGCATAATGAACAACTGACATCAATATCTTTTTAGAAGGCTATTGTTTGAGCAAATCCTTCAGAACTGAATAGATAAATATTATGTTAAAGTCTTATTAGAATCCTTTAAGCGAGAAACACCTTCACATTAATAGGGAATTCCTTGTGGGTTATACTTAGTCACCATTGGACATACACAGGGTTTCAATCTATGTATCTTAACTGATCAAATGGTTTTAAAATTTTACATATTATTATTGAGATATAATTTCACATCCGCCGTGAAATTCTACATATAAACGTACCAATAGGTTGTTTGGTAATAGTTACCAATAGTTGGCTATTAGTACATATATTACTCGAGTAAGAAACATTATATTTCTCGAGTAAGAAACACATGAATAAGCAAGCGTGCAGCACGTAATTCCAGTGGTAGGCCAAAAATAATTATAATCGGCGATAAGATAAAATATTTCGTATAATTATACGCTTCTGTAATGATAATTTCTTTTTTTTTTTTGATAATATCCATCTTGATTAGGATATGGGTCGATTTTTAATTGAAAATACGAGGGAGACCTGAGTCAGTATATGTAAGATATAACGTGAATGACTTGCGAAAATATGCCACAATAATTAGAGTAAAAATATATGTCATGGATAAACCAATGAGATTAAAGGACATTTTTGTAACAGAACTATACAACAGTGATCTCTCTGTTATTGTATATGTCATAGATATAAACTAATGAAATTAAATTTTTCGCCAAGGAGCTAAAGACATAAATGCCTTTGTTTCTATATGAAAGTAATGTTTAACACAGCTGTAGGACAGCATACGTCATAGATATAATATAATGAAATTAAAACGCTTTTTTTTTCTCGGAGCTATAAGAAAGTAAACTCACTGATTCTCTTTCAAAGCGTTCAGATCCAAAAACGAAAACTTAACTAGCTCACAGAAATTTCTATTCAACATTTAAGTATTTTCTTTATTGGCCCTTGTTGGCCTAAAAATACTAATTTTTTAAACTTTAAGGACTGAGAAATATACCTTACTACGATCGTTTAAACAAAAAATTTAAGCAAAAACAAAATGGCCTTGTTGTACTATCCCGGCGTACCCCCGCTAGTGGGCCCACCCGCGGTGTCGGTTTCGGTAGAACACAAGCTTCCTACCATTTGCTATTTTCTGTTCCAACCTTTCTAGTATCCTTTGAAAGGTTATAGAAATAACACTAACAAAAATAAAACATTCAAAACTTAATCAAATCCTTACTTGGTTAACTCTAAATGCACACTGTTGAATTTATTACGGTGTTAAATTTATCATCTTTGAAATTTGTCTTTACATTAATTAGGGATCTTTCCATCTGTCAGGTTTTTTAACAGTTCTACCTGACTGTGTCGTGATTATCTCCGCGGGTTCTTGTGGTTTTTTTCTTTTTAGGGTTGTCTAGCGAAATAATGTCAAACTTTTTTTTTTTTTTTTTAAAAAACTCTTGCCCTTTTAATTTAGTTTGTTTCCCGTGTGCGGCTGCTGAGGTCGGCCTTGATTTCCCTATTTCTTTAGCTACTATTTGGTCTGATTCGACTTCAGACTCTTCAGAACTGGTTGCCGACGAATCTGGATTGGAACTTTTAGAGGTGGCACTTTTTGTGGTATCACCTGCCATTCCTTCGTAAATTTCTGCTCCTCTGGAAGTAGAAGGTTTATTCTCTAAGTTCTCGCCTTGAGTTCTCAACTCGGGGGATTTGAAAGATTCTTGAGAGCTTTGGGAAGAATCAATAGTTTTCGCGGGGTTCCTCCAGTGTTTGAAGGTCATGTTTTCAGGGGGATGGGGCATTCTTTGCAATAGGGATTCCCTCCGTGAAGTCCACGTCCAGTCGTGTTTAGGTTTGACCTTGGACACAGTTATATCATGATATCGACCTTGCTGGTCATCCTTTGGAGTTTTATTCCCGGGCAGTGTACTTTGACTCGTTTTTATGAGAAAATTTATTAAATCCATAGCTTCTCGCAGGTTTGTTTTAGTTAAATCTTTGGGAGGAGCTTTCTTCACAGTAATACCGGGGGTTTCTACAGCTCTGTTTAATTCTTCCTGTAAGGACAGGGGCCTTTCTATTGGTGTTGTAGGGGACACCATATCGTCTGGACATCTTTTGGGGGGACATGGGGTCGAGATTCTATCGGGGAAAAATTGGGTTTTTGGAGATATTGTATAATCTAAATCTCCCGCGCCCGCCGATGAATAGCTTTTTGGACTTGTGGTCGTTTTTATTTCAGGAAAAAATCCTGGTATTAGGGATTTTTTCTTAGGAACAACTAGATTTTCCATTGCTAAAAATTCTTCAAAGTTTTGTTCATCACTTTCATTTTCAAAATAATTTTGTTTGAAATTAAAGGGTTTTAGCTCTGCCAGTCTTGACCTAGGGGGCTCATTTTCCGAATCTGACGAATCAGTCGAAGCGGGATGGGATACCCATCTCTCTGGAAATTTGGCTGTTTTTATTCGGCTAACATGCGCCTTGTAAGTTTTTCCACTATCGGGGTTCTCCATTTTAAAGGTATATTCATTATCGTACTTTTTGACTATTCTGTACGGTCCAGAATATTTGTTTGAAAGTTTTTTTCATTCCGTTTTTGCCTCGTTCTTTATGTAAACGAAGTCTCCTACTTTGAAATATATATTCACCTTAACTTTGGGTTTGTTTCTTAGATCTTGGTTTATTTTACATTTTTACAACTTTTGCCTAAATATTTTATAAGTTTTCCTCATAATATTTATGAATTCTTGTTTATAATCTTCTGAGTCGTTATAATATTGCCGAGATTAAATAATCTCATCATAAGGGATTATAAAATATAGAACAAAAAGTAAATAAAATTGATTTTATCTGGGTGCTTAGGAATAATCAGTGTTGATTAAGTTTGTTAAATGAGGTAAGAATTTATTCCAGTCGCTCCTATTTTCTTTAGTATAAATAATTATAAAGTTAGAAAATATTTTATTTATGTTTTATATTTTTACAGTGGCTTGTGGATGGTACGGCGCTGTCACCATTTTATCTATATTAATGAAACTCATTAAATCTTTTGTTACTTTTGCAACAAAATTGCTCCCATTGTCGCTCAAAATTTTATTAGGAATGCCGAATTTTAAAAATAATTTTGCTAATACCTTACTTGTGGCATAAACACCTCGATTTTTTAAAGCTTTTGCAAAAGTAAATCCGGAAAAATGATCTATAACGGAAAAAATACAAGTATGGCCTCTGCTAGAAACAGGTAAGCCTCCATTTGTCCCGTACAGGTCAAATGAGATAATATCGAAGGGGTAATTTGCTACTGGGACCCTTCCCATTGGAGGATTTTGATAAGCTGGGGGGGTGTTTCTCAAATTACATGCTTTGCATGTACTTTCAAATTCTTTAAGTTTTATCATTGCCGATTGTACGTAAAAGTATTGTTTTAACTTATGGAATGTTTTCATAACTCCTAAATGTCCACCTGTGTCCGAATGAAAATATTAAAATGCAGGCCCTATCAAGCTTTGTGGTAATACAGGTATTATCGAGGTTTGGTTTCTATTTGTCTCAGCAGTCACAATCCTACACAGTATTTCTTCATCAAGGTCGTAGTAAAAATTATCTATCTCTTTTCTAATAGTTTTGAATTTATCCGGTAACGCCTCATCATTCACGAAATAATCAATTAGTGCTATACACATTTCGTCCTTTTTTTGCTTTCTTTTTATATTTTCAAAAGACAAGGGACAATAGTTAATCTTATTTTCTTTTACTGAGTCTTTGACTTTGTTTTTCTTATATCCATGTTTGCTTTTAGCATTGATAGCATTAAATTAATTTTTTTCAGTTTCCGACGGATCATTTTCTGGATATCTACTCAAAAAGTCGCAAGCTGCGTTTTGTTTTCCCTTTAAATGTTCAAATTCATAATCTAGGTCTTGGATTTTCATAATCCATCTAGCTAGAATGCCCGTGGGGTTTTTAAATGTGTGCAGGTACTGCAAGCTTTTGTGGTCTGATCGCAATATAAATTTTCTACCAAATAAATAATGTCTAAACTTGTCCAAGTGGTAGATAATAGATAGTAATTCTAAGTTAGTGGCGGAATAGCTGCTTTCGCCCTTCGATAAGGTTTCACTTGAATAGCATATAACTTTTTCTATTTGTTTAGGTGTTCCCTGTAGAGGGTGATGATTTTCTACTGGGATTTTTTGCGAAAGGATAGCGCCTATGCCCTTTGAGCTAGCATCAGTGGTAACGATGAATTTTCCGTTTTCGAAATCAGGGAGTGATAAAATTGGTTCAGAAGTGAGCGCCTTTTTGAGTTGGTCTAGGGAAGTTTGAGCTTCCTGGGACCAGGTAACACTATGGGAGTTTCCTTTCGTTAAGTCCGTGAGGGGTGTCGCAATTTGGGAATAATTGCGTACAAATTTTCGAAAGTAGCCAGTAAGTCCTAAAATGCCCCTTAATTCTTTCATAGTTTTGGGGGGCTTGAGGTTCACAACACATTTTATTTTATCAGGGTCTGGTGATATCTTGCCCTGGGTTTCTACTCCTCCTAAAAATTTAATTTTAGATTGAGATAAATTTACTTTCTCGGGCCGGCATTTTAAATTGACTTGCCTGAACTTCTCGAACACCTTAGCTAAAGTTGCTAAGTGCTGCTCAGTGTTTTCCCCCACGCATATAATATCGTCAACAAAATGAATTATATTCTTTAATCCTCTTAACAGGTGCAATAGGGGTCTACATAACGCGCTTGAACTTGTTTTCAGCCCAACTGGTACTCTCAAGTATTCATAAGATCCAGATTCGGATGCTGAAAAAGCAGTTTTATGGATGTCCTTTTCGGCTATTTTCACTTGGTGGTAGCCTTGGGTAAGGACCAAAGAGGTAAAAATTTAGTTTGTTCTTGAAATTGAGTCAAGAATTTCGTTTATTCTTGGTAGAGGAAATTTATCGCTAACTACTTGTTTGTTGAGAGACCTATAATCTACAACGAGTCTAAAATCTCCATTCTTTTTTGGTACTAAGATTATTGGTGCACTATACGGACTTATACTTGGGCGAATAATCTCGTTCCTTTCTACTTCATGGATTTTATTTTTTAACCACTCTTTGTGCTTATATTGCACGCGATATGTCTGTTTTGCTACGGGATTACCAGTCGTTAAAAATTAATTCTGGTAAAATTGGATAATACCCAAGTAATTTTAATATGCAGAAAAAAAATCCATAAAATTACATAAAAATTAGCAAAATTTTTTATTAAGTTACACATACGTAATATGATCCATTTTAAATTTGTTTAAAAATTGCGATTTAGTCAAAGGATATTCGTTATTTGAGGTTTTAATAACGTTAACTAGGTTTCTTTTTTAATTTTCCCATTTATTAAAATCATTTTCCGTTAAAACCTCGATTTGTACTAAACAAGTCCCCTTTTTAATTGTAATTGTATCATTTTCATGGTTATTGGTTACCCAAATAAAACATTCTACTTTGTCATAATATATAATCTGTTCCTCGCATAACAGATTTTCGGGTATTTCAGACTGTGTCGCAAACCATATTTCTGATTTGCTAATTACTGGCTCGATCATTTGTGATATTTGGATTTTTTGCATCGTTTTGGGAGGGACTTTTGTTTTTCTTATCGCAAATCCGTAGTATTTTTCTTCATTTTCCTTGTTTATTAGATTCAAGCTGGTGCTATGCTGCGCAATTGAGGCATCTTGTGGCGTCACGTTGGGTTTTACTATGTTTTTCCACAATTCCACTATTTTCTTAATTTCATTTGATCTGTACTGTCGCATATCTCCTATTTTTATTTTCGCGGATTCAATACTGGTATTATTTAAATATACTTCATTTCTGAGATATCTCTCAGGATAATTGAACAAATTTCCAATTATGCCATGTCTTTGCGAGACATGGGGTTCAAAAGAATTCGACATTATACCATTAGAATTTTTGTTTACTGTTATGTTATCTAATCAACTTCTGTTACTGTTTCTTACGTTAGAACTTTTTTCACCCACCTAAGCTTGGTATAAAACCTTCTCGTTGGCTACGTCTAATAGTCTTTCATTATACCTTAGAAAATTTTACCCTATGATAGCTTCATATGGGAGATTATCACATATAATAAAATTTGTCATGAAGGTTCTGTTGTCTCTTTTTACGTTTAGGCAAATTGACCCATTTGCATTTAATTTATGACCCGTAACGCTTGTTAAATTGGGATTATTAGGGTTCTTTTGTCGCCTAATGTGCAGAGGCAACATATTAAATACGCAAGAGTTTATGATATTTACAGTAGCACCACTGTCAACTAAGGCCGTAAAGTAAACGTTTTCTACACAAAAATCATTAAATATAGGTAACTTGTTAATTATATCACTACAAGAAGGCACTAGTATTGTTTTGGACCTATTAAATATCCCTGGCACCCTCGGGGTCCAACTTTTGTTTCTGAGGGGCCTGAAGCGTTTCCCTGAGAATTTATTTCATTTGTCGGTGCCTGTAATAGATATTCAGACGTATTAGGCTCCGTAGGCATATTTAAATGATTTACGTCTGCCAGTCTTTGCCATGTATTATTATGGTAGCGTGGATGTCTCGTGTCAGTGCCATTTGCTGGCGCCGTTTGCCAGTGCCGTTGGCTTGTAAAATTTTTATTTCTCATCGGCAAATTTTCATGATGTTTATATTGCATTCTCGCATTATATTGGCCTTGGCGAGTATTTGGGTTTTCAAACCGGTAATTAATTTGCCTGTTGGGGAAAGGGCTATACAAATTAGGTTGGTACGCATTATAAGGTACTGATTGGCGCGATCCCCCCTAGCTATGGCATATTGCACGACCAGTGCTAAAATTTGTTCTTCTGAACAAATGGTTACCGTAATTTTGCGTATGACTGACAGCATTTCTTGGTATGGGATTGGTGACGTAGTGGCACTCTCTTGCTACTTGGCCCACACGATTGCAGTTATAGCACCTTATTATTGTAGGGTTAATGGGCTGAAAACGTACTGTTTTCTGCCTAGCGGGTTCTGGCGTTTTGTTTCTTTGTGCTACTGGGGAGTTATCCCTTGAAAAGAAATTGGGGGATGTCTGATCGCCCTTGAAGATTAGGTTCGCGTTTGAGTCGCCTAGGCTGTTTATTTTTGCATTATTATGATTAGCAACCATTTTATCAACTTCAATTAGTCGTTCTACCTCTTGGACTGCAAGATCCAACGTCTGAATGTTCTCTGATATTACTACTCGATATAGTTTTGGGGGTAGCCCTTGCAAAAAGGTATTTAGTATGACTTTTTCATACAGTTGCCCAGAACCACTTCCGTATTTTGCTTCTACAGAAATGCGTATATTATCCAGATATTCCCTTATATTTTGTGAAAAATCAAAGTTCACTACTCCATGTTTTAATTTATTTATTGAACTTGTTTCTATAAATCTCTCTTTGAATGCTTTTAACAAGTCATCAACCGTATTTATTGGCAAGTTGGCGTTATTTCCTATGGTATGCTCGACCTGTTTTAGAAAGGTTAAGGCCTGGCCTCTTAATCGTAGTAGGAGCATGTCTTTTAATGCTTCAACGTCTGTTTTTGTTAATTGTACAAACTGGGTCACTTGGATATTAAATTCGTCAATATCTGATTTACCTTTTTATTCCGGTATATATTTTGAATTTTATATTTTTTTTGCTACTAAATTGTGCAATAATTTTATTTAATTAATAACGTCATTTTTTTCGTTTTTTTTTTTTTTTTTTTGGGTTTTTATAAAATTATATTAAAATTTTAATAAACAATTTTTGGGTAGGCTATTATCTCTAATGATATATAAGGGGTTTCCTATAGTAGCCTAGCGGTTATAGGCCTAATAAATTTTATTATATGTCTGTATCTTTCCAAAAATTAAATTTGAATTACACAGTTTAAACAGCCTAACTAGTTCGCAGTTTTCCTCCAATTTCTGACCGCGCCATTTGTACCATTGAAGGATTGATTGCAGTAATAGCAAAGGTTTGCTCGTGGCGATAGAGATGTCCCCTATAGCGCCACTTATAGTGCTGGTCTCAATTAATGAGAGAAAATTGAATATGTAGACATACAATTGTGACTTCTTCTTTCTTGAGCTATCTGGAGATCAGATTCCTTTGGGAGCATTTACCATGGGGACTGGCGAACTAGTTACCCATTATCGGACTAGACTCAGACATATAAGAGAAACAAACACATATAAAAAGATAATAGATTTATTAAACTTACATGCTTAGTTGTACAGCAATGGGTCACTTCAAAGACAATAATAATGGTGACCAAAATAATTTCGTACTAAACGTTTCAGATCTCACTTCATATTCAAATTAAAAACACATTTTCCCTACTCCCAAACGCAGTTCTTTCGTCCTGCGCTCTAGGGGCTGCTTGCCATTGGCTCACGGGCCCCAAGGACGCGAACCCTCGTCCAATAATACGTCTTAAATATTTCTGATGATTTAGGCGTTCACACGGTTCTTATCGTTTAAACGTCCTTAAAAATATTGTGCGTAGCACTTTTCTTATTGCTCACTGTCTTAGCGAAATCCAAAGATTGCAATTTATTTTCTTTGCTGATTAAAGACTTTTTCATTTTTGAAACTAGATTTAGCTTAATTATAGGAGTCCGAATTAAAGAAGGAACTTTATTTTGGTATTTCAAATATATCGTGTTTTACTCCCGGTACACTTTTTAAGCCTTTACCATTTTGTTTTAATCTCTCGCCAAGGGTTCGCGCACTGGACCTAAGATTTTCCGAAGCACTTTTTTTAAAATCCTTTCCAGAACACCCATCGTATAGTCTAGAGGATGCAAAATCTGTCGCAGCCGGTACAGGATATTTTCTAGCCAGTGGTAGTGAAGAGCGAAACAGCTTAGCAAACCAACTGCCAAGACCATAGCCAGACATTGACGAGCGACCTTTGTAATAGTCCATTCCATTGCCCTGTTGTCTTGGGCCAAGAGTATTAACATAGCAGTCAATATCGGGACAAGTGAATACCACTTTTTATTAGACATCTTGCTGTTGAACGATGGGACGAAAATGGCATGTAATCACAGCCAAACCTTTTGAAATTTCCCGGGGGGGGGGGGGCCCTTCCCACGGCCGTCGCCCGGGGGGGGGGGGGCCCCGCCCGCGGCCGGCCTCCGGCCCCGCGACCCGGGGGGGGGAGGGGGGACCCACACCTTTTAAATTCACTGTAATGTTCAACTATGCTAGTTCATGTTCCAAGTGCTTTTTTTCAAGTGTTGTTTTCAAGTGCTCATGTTTTGTATAGAAAAGTGTGTGTTTGCTACTAATGTAAATAAAGTGTTGCTGTTCATGGACAAAGTGTTTAAAGACAATAAGTGTTGTTCATGTTGATGGACAAAAAAGTGTTTAAAGACAATAAGTGTCATTTTTATCATTGCAGTTCATGTTGAACAAATAGAGTTTTCATGCAGTGTCAAAATAAATGCTGCCATGAAATATTGTTGTCAACTGTTCTTGTTGAACATAAAGTGTTATTCTTATGTTGTTGTTCATGTTGAACAAATAGAGTTTTCATCTAGTGTCGAAATAAATGCTGACATGAAATATTGTTGTTTTTCTTGTTGAACAAGTGTTATTCATGTCGTTGCAGTTCACGTTGTACAAATATTTGTTTTCATGTTACCGAAATAAATGCTGCCATGAAATATTGTTTTTTTGTTGTTAACCAGTACTAGATAGATCTATGGGAAAATTATTGCTACTACTACTTATTCATTGGACGCGTATGATTTACAGTTAGTTATAGTCCGACTGTTGTCAACAGCAGCAGCAGCAGCAACATGTAGCGGGACCCCCCCCCCCAGGGTCGCAGGGCCGGAGGCCGGCCGCGGGCAGGACCCCCCACCCCCCCCCCTCCGGGGGTGGCCGCGGGTGGGGTCCCCCTCTCCCCCCCCAGGGTCGCGGGGCTGGAGGCCGGCCGCGGGCGGGACCCCCCATCCCCCCGGGGGCGGCCGCGGGCGGGGGGTCCCGCCCGCGGCCGGCCTCCGGCCCCGTGACCCTGGGGGGGGGGGGGGGACAAAAAAGCACTTGGAACATGAACTAGCACAGTTGAACATTACAGTGAATTTAAAAAGTGTGGGTCCCCCTCCCCCCCCCATGGTTGCGGGGCCGGAGGCCGGCCGCGGGCGGGGCCCCCCACCCCCCGGGAGCCGGCCGTGGGAAGGGCCCCCCACCCCCCGGGATTTTTCAAAAGGTTTGGCTGTGATTACATGCCATTTTAGGCCCATCGTTCAACAACAGCAAGATGTCTAATAGAAAAGTGGTATTCACTTGTCCTGATATTGACTGCTATGTTAATACTCTTGGCCCAAGACAACAGGGCAATGGAATGGACTATTACAAAGGTTGCTCGTCAATGTCTGGCTATGGTCTTGGCAGTTGGTTTGCTAAGCTGTTTTGCTTTTCACTACCACTCGCTAGAAAATATCATGTACCGGCTGCGACAGATTTTGCATCCTCTACACTATACGATTGGGGCTCTGGCAAGGATTTTAAAAAAAAGTGTTTCGAAAAATCTTACGTCCAGTGCGCGAGCCCTTGGTGAGAAATTAAAACAGAATGGTAAAGCCTTAAAAAGGTCTAGAAACAATGCATCACTCATCAGTCTCCACTCAGTTCAGAAACGAAAGACATCATCCCTCTTGTCAAAGAAAAGAAGGAAAAAGCCGACACGTGCTGTAAACAGAAGAAGAAGCCCCAGGAAGAAAATTGTTAGATCGAAACTAGATTTTTTCTCCTAAGATGTCCTACCTACCGCAAAAGGATGCTCAACATTCAATCACCACCTCATTGAATCTATTCAATGCAGAAAATGTTGATGTGAGTGTCAAGCATGGATACTATGAACAATTTTATCCTCAGCAACCCCTCTCCGATAATATTCACTTTCAAATTTATTCCAATGAAGACTACTTTATTGACATGTCTTCAACATTTATAGATTTACAAATGAAAGTCCGGAAATCCGATAATACAATGCCAATTCGGGCCGATGGAATATCCTATGAAAATTGTATATTACAGAATTTATTTCGTCAAATTAGTGTCTACATCAATGGCACGCTGGTGAGCACTGGCAACAATCTCTCAAATTATACAAGCTATATGCAATTCATGCTAATGACACCCAAGTCATACAAGGAATTGAGAGGCACCTTCAATGGATATGAATATATTACTAATACTGCTAGTACAGATGCACTTAAAAATGCTACAAAACTAGTGAATTACATCTAGTTGGAAAAATATATCATGAAATATATAATATACCCCAATGGCTGCCGCCCAATGTTAAAGTGGATATAAAATTGACGCTTGCACCCACCAATTACATATTGAGATAAGAACTTGCTGCCAATCCCGATGTAAGTCTCTCCCTCACCTCGGCAATACTTCATGTACGCAAACAACAAGTCATGAGTTCTGTTGCTTTGGCAGTGGAAAAACTGAGAGCCAATGGAAATAATATTAAACTACTTGTTCCTCATACAATCACTAATCAACGTCATATTGCAATGGGCTCATGCACCTTCACCGAATCATCCTTTATCACTGGTGAAATTCCGTCAAAATTCGCTTTGGCATTTATAATAAGCGCAAGTGCAAAAGGATCGTGGACTTAATGTCCACATAAATTCGAGATGTTTGGACTTTCATCTCTTGTGTGCAAAGTAAATCGTATCCCACTCTAAAGTCTATCTTTTGATAAATCCTATAGAACATTGTATGAGTTGACAATGCAAACCCTAGATCATGACTCTCAACTTTTTGAAAATGGTATAGCCGAAGAAATTTTTGCTAAAAAACAGGGTATCATTGCTCTAGATTTGTCTGGTACACAGGATATGAGTATAGTACGTACGGGGAGTGTGTGTTTAGAGTGTACATTTGCCGACCCATTGGCTGAGATTATTGCACTAATCTCACTAAATCAATATGAAACCTATTGGGAAATCACTCCCGAAGGCAGTGTTCTACTAGACTTGGTGCCATGAACACCAGTCAAATAATCAATGTATTTAATATGGATCCCTACATGTCCCAGTACAAATCCTATTGTCTGCCCTTGGACTTTCTTGGAAAAATTCAAAGTGTCAACAATACCTTGATTATTGTTAATAGCAGTCCGTCGACTGTGCTGACGGGTCATTGGCTGTGCGTCTTTCAAACAATGAAGACGATTGAATTTTTTGATCCTCTTGGTCTACCCTATACATTCTACACGCCTCACATCAGCAACTATATTGAGAGCAGTGGGAAAACTATTATTCAAAATCGGAAGAGGGTGCAGGATCTAACGACTAAGAGCTGCGGCTTCCATGCACTACTATATTTTGTGTTCCGATGTCGCGTTTATACTTACGAGCAGTTTCTCCACATTTATGTTGACAATCCACGTCTGAACGAGTTTTTAGTGGAAAATGTCCTCTCAGACCTATACAGTATTGATTTCAGTGCCCTAAGAGTAAAGTGCTTAAAAAAATTTTGTGAATTTGTTTATTAATAAAATGCATATATATATACAACAATGTCTTTAAATCTTCACTTTAGATTTCTTCTTCGATGTATAGGCAACTGTCGTGAACAAATAATGCTGGTAAATCATTTGGATTCACTATATATTGATCTTGATTGACTGCAAAGCCAGGATCACATTTTCTACAGTACAATGTAACCTCACTCTTGTCATATCTCTTTGTATAGTCAATGATACTATTTGCATTCATATTATGAAATTCACGAGTTTCAATCCGTCTATTTGAAGCAATATCACATACAGCGTTTTCAAATGGTGAATCACATTCGGTAACTGCCAAATAAAAATCACTTGGTTTATAGTCACAGTAGGTAGTGTCATCACAACGATGGCGTAGAAACCAAATTTTCTTTTTACCCCAACAGTTGAATCGTATACCAGATTCCTCTTCCCAGACTAATTTAAATCCGCGACGATACCGATCTCGTAGAAATAAACTAAAATCACGTTTGGGATAGTTTCCAATCATAGCGGGGTAAGTATTCTCCCACTGATCACATTTATCATAGTGACAATTGGAGCACAGGTGCCTTCTAGGGTGAGAGTCACACACCTCCTCAAGACATGAATTATATCCTTTAATTTGTACTGCATAGCCTCTATGTAATTTACAAGGATTACATAATTTGCACTTTTCACTATAGTGATCAACAATTGTACAAGTCTCACATTGAGTCCAACTGCCAAGAGTGTACATGCACAATGGACATATATAGAACATTTTTTGGGGTTTCCAATGTCACTTGACTCTCTCACAGCTAAAACGAAACTGAGCGTCCTCGCTCGATAAATTCAGGGTGTAGGAATGGGAGAGGAGTAACTCTGTGACGTTACCTCTTTCGAATGACGGGGGAGCCATCTACATTGAATCCATTAGCAATGTTTTCAAAAGTATATCCACGATATGATTCTGGTTTGTTCCAATTAATATATCAATAAATTGACTATAACCATTTGAGTCACATTTTAAAAGTTTCATACAATAGTCCAATGGGGGAGAATCACTCCTCATTATATTGTCAAGTGTTCCCTTACGAGAGAATATCCTCCGTTGAAGAGATAAATCGAGAAAATCGTCATCCAAAATCAAATGTTTTTCCATAAACACTAGATTTGATCTAATTCTCTCTTTCTCAAATTTATTCATTTTTCAATCCTTTCACTCTGACTGCTGACTCTAGACTGACCCTGATTCGTTAGCCACATAACCAGAAAAGAAAGGGAACATTTTCGATTTCGAAACAATTTTATTGAATAATTACAATAATAATTCTAAGTATGTACAATTAGCGATACAATTTATTGTCTTTGATATGTTTCACTAATGCACTTAAAGCACATTGAAGTCTATTCACGTGTGCTATATCAACTTTTGCAGCGAAACATAATTGATCCTCCATTTTAAATTTGCTCAAGGATATCACATATCTTGTATATACTTCATCCCATTCCAGACAAAGCCGTAATCATCTCGTGATTTCCACCGCAATGTTTGTTGCTTTTGTATTATTATCTGCAAATCCACTATCAACTTCTAATAGGTTAAACAGTCCACTTACCATCATCAGCACAAATATATATCCAAATGTATAATGTTAAAGCTGTTCTCACTCCTTTAAATTCTATTAACAGACTAATAAAAATATAGCAAAAACCCTTTCCTCATATTCCCTCCGTCGCTAATATGTAAGCGAGCTCTCTGATTGGCTGAGAAGGAAACACGTGGTCTAACTGTTTTCTATTTCTGGAAACTCATAACATTCGTTGAGAGCGTGCACAAAACAACAACAACAACAATTAAATCGACCTTGGAAAAAGAGGTCATTGACCCCATTAACCACGTGTTCTCCCTAATGACTCTATGCCCATATATGGTGTTCGTTCAGTATCAATAGGGGCTTTTCCACTCCCGTATCTGTCATTGTCGGTTTGTATGTCTGAATCTATGTATTTTTATGCATTGTTGACACTCACTCTCTTTGCCTGTGTATCTGGATGGGTGTTTGCCTCTCTCTCAGTGTCTGTCATTGTCGGTTTTTACGTCTGAATCCATACTCTCACTCTCTTTGCATATGTGTCCGGGCGTGTGTTTGCTTGTCCCTGTGCTTGTCTTTGTCAGTTTGCATGTCTGAATCTATATAGTTTTATTTGTTTTAGTCTCTCTCTCTCAGTCTCTTTAACTTTATGTCTGGTCGTGTGTTTGCATGTCCCAGTGCCTGTCACTGTCGGTTTGTATGTCTTAATCTATGTATTTCTATGTGTTTTGGTCTCTCTTAGTCTCTTTGCCTATGTGTCTGGGCGTGTGTTTGCTTCTCCCCATGCCTGTCTTTTTCAGTTTGTTTGTCTGAATCTATGTATATGGTTGTGTTTTTTCTCTCTCTCTTTAGCGTACCCTAGAAATAATAGAAATATAACAAAGTAATAGATAACATATTTTAATAGATAACATATTTTTAATGAAATAATGACATATATGATATCAATATAAATATGTGATAGATATATTATTATACATTATTAATATCAATGGTCAACTTTGGACATTTTGAATCTGTTCCATAAAATACTTCTCCATGTTCTCTCTTAATATTGTAGCTGTTGTCTTCTCTTAACTCGTAATCGGTAGAATAATCAATATTCGATTTTGAATCATATACAATATTTACTGGTGTGTCACCGACAGGTTCAATATGCGTTTCGTCTTTGGTATTATTTGATTAATTGACTGTTTGATTAATGGTAGTAACATTTGCTGGCACTTTGTTTTTCATCGATTCATCTTTATATTCCTTAGAGATATTTTCTACCAATGCCCTTTTTTTTCCGGCAATGTCACTGTCTATTACAACATCATTTTTACAGAGGCAACAGTTCCGGCACGTAGACAAGATATGGCTAATGATATTAGTAGAAGAGTAGGCCTTTTTTTGTCTTTGCTTTCATTTGCATGATAATACCTTACAAGATGACGATAGGTTCTATCAACCGGTAACATGTTACCGGAAACACTAGCAAGAAGATACCCCTCTTCATCCAATATTATTTTTATGTTAGCGTTCTCTTTGAGTGCAATCATGTCCGGAGATCTCAATCTTGCATATCCACCATTTGTACAATGGAATTTTTTTGGTACTCCAAAGAAATTTAATTCCTTACTGTCATGACAATGCATGCTTACGTTTCCGATAGTGCTACCACAGGAACTTGTTTCATAGTTTAAATACTTCTCTTTGTCAGCATTCAATGCTACAATAACACTATCATGTGAACACACTTTCTTAAAATGCTTCATCTTCACTTTTTTAGAGATATTAGTTATGTGTTTATCGTTCCACTGCGTAAAAAATACTGATTTAATACATGCAATAAACTAGATAGTGTCGATAACCCACCATAGTGTAAAAGTGAGGAAGCCGTGTCGTGTCTATAAGCAAGCATGGAGTACGATTGGTAGATCCGCATACATATTTCATGTTAAAAATCCTTACATCCATAAACATAAAACATCCATTCAAATAAAAAACATTAAATAAAACATGGAATGATAGCCCGCTTGTATGGTGAACAAAAAAAAATCCTAACATCCACAAACATAAAACATCCATACAAAAAAACATCATTAAATAAAACATGGAATATAGCCCGCTTGTATGGTAACAATAAAAATCCTTACATCCATAAACATAAAACATCCATAAAAAAGACATCAAATAAAACATGGAATGATAGCCCGCTTGTATGCCATTTTTTGCCAGAAGAAAGATCACGGATGCGTGTTTATTTGTTTTTTTGTTTGTTTTTTTCCCCAGGGGTGATCGTATCGATTCAGAGGTCCTAGAATATCATGGGAGGGCTCATTGGAACGAATATTGAAAGTTCTAGTGCCCTTTTTAAGTGACCAAAAGAATGGAGGGCAACTAGGCCCCCTCCCACGCTCATTTTTTCCCAAAGTCACACGATCAAAATTTGAGATAGCGAATTTGTTCAGCATGGTCGAAAACATGATAACTATGTCTTTTAGGATGACATAGTCCCCCAAAGTCTCCGGGGGGAGGGCTGAAATTTATGAACTTTACCCAATGTTAACATATAGTATTGGTTATTGGGAAGTATACAAACGTTTTCAGGGGGGACTTCATCTGGTAGGTGGGGGGAGGTGGGTCGTGAGTTATATGGGAGGATCTTTCCATGAAGGAAGTTTTCATGGGAGAAGGGACATTTCTACTAAGGGGGCGCCGGATGTCCCATCATTATTAAAGAAAAAGATCAGAAATTAAATAAAAAAAAGTTTTTCAACTAAAAGTAAGGAGCAATATCAATACTTAAAACGAACAGAAAATATTAAGTATATGATTGGGTTCAACCCCTAGTCCATACCTCGCTCTTTAAGCCAAAGATTTTTAGTACTTTCATAAGAGATATTTATTCTAATTAACGGCCTTTGTGATTAAGGGGTCATTTTTAAGGAATTGGAACAAAATTCGAACTTTAGCTTAAAGAGCAAGGTATTGAATAGGGGGTGAACCCCCTAATATACGTATTAAAAATCTATGAATATAGAAGTTCGTTAAATAAGTTAATTCATAAGTTACGTATATTTATTACAAATAAAAATGTTCGTAAATAAAATTAAACAAGTTTCGAGAAAGCCATTTACCCAAATAAAAGTAAAATTAATATGCAAATTTTGTTTTAATTATTCATGTACGGTGACCCAATATCAAAACCTGCATTAATTCAAAAATATTCAAAAATTAAATAAAAATGGAAGTTTTTTTAACTGAAAATAAGGAACGACATTAAAACTTAAAACGAACAGAAATTAGTCCGTACATGAAAGGGGCTGTCCCCTCCTCAATGCCTCTCTCTTTACGCTAAAGTTTGACTTTCTCACAGCTCTATTTTGTTAAACAATAAAAAACTTTAGCGTAAAGAGCGAGGCGTTTAGGAGGGGACAACTCCTTTCATATACGGAATAATTTCTGTTCGTTTTAATTTTTAACGTCGTTTCTTACTTTCAGTTAAAAAAAACTTGTTTTTTTATTTAATAATTAGCAGACTCCATCTAAATACGCTTCGATCTAATTTAAATGTCTTTACGTAAACGTGTTATAAAATATATATTTAAATGTTGGTGGAGATTTTTTTTTAATGATAAATATAAAATAAGCATGCTATTGATATACGGAAATAGTAAAAGGTTTATATATTTATTTTTTTATGTTCAAAAAGTTCGATTGTTTTATCACTGATGACATAGAATGAAATTTTGAAAGTCGACATTAAAATTTTTCCTTAATTAAAAAAGTTGTTTTAACATCTGAACGATTTGAAGCACTAAAATATGGTATAGGCCAATGAGGGAAATAAAATAATTCTGTCTTTTTGAGAAGTATTGCTTAGTATTGGGGCATTCAATAAACCAAAATTAATGAAATTATATTTATTTTAATTGATGATACGATCGGCCTATGAGGAAATAAAAGAATTAAGTCTTTTTTAAAAGTTTTAATTAGTATTGGGGTATGCATAAACTCAAAATTAATAAAATCATATATATTATAAGTGATGATACGATAGGCCAATGAGAGAAATGACAGAAATATGTCTTTTGAAAAGTATTTCTTAGTATAGGGGGAATGCAAAAACTCGAAATTAATTAAATCATTATATTTTTAGTGATGATACGACAGGCCTGTAAGGTAAATTATAGAATAATGTATTTGAAAAAGTATTGCTGAGTATTGAGGTAAACAAGAACTCGAAATTAATAAAATCATGTACGAAAAAAAAACAAAAAAAAATCCATATTTCAATTAATAATAATAATACCTGGAAAAGATTTTAATTAATCTGAGCGATTGAGTGCAGAAAAAATCTTGAAGGAAAATACCCCCCCCCCTAATTGGATCTACTGGTATTCATACAAGGTACTTTGTAATAATAAAAGTTTTACTGTGACATTATTAAATTTTATACAAATATGGACACAAAAGCTGAATTTTTAATAACCCAACAAAAAAACACAGCAACAAAACAGTAAGACTTTATCAGGTAAATTTCGTTAATAAAGATTGAATTTTTGTTCATATATGACCAATTATCCTGCATTTTCCAGGGTTACTTGTCGGACCACTAATCAAGACCGTTCCCTCAATCAAATAGTAGTCCTACTGACCTCTCATGTCATTTACGTCTCATGCCACGTTACGGGGAAGTAATAGGGCTTGTCAAAAAAGTAAGCTCCCCTTTTTTTGAGCTTTGGCACAAAATAATAAAAAAATCTACCGTAGTCAAGGAGTGCTTTATAAACCAATGTGCTCTTTATCTTTGAACTCTAAAGATTTGCAATTTCTTGGAGTGAACACTTTAAATAAAAATTGTAATTACCTCCGTGAATGAAACTCGTGGGAATGTGATATTTTAAAATCGTGTTGTAGGCAAAATGCTTTTCTTTGTTCTGGTGACCGGCAGAGATCAGTGACAAGCATAAATTCATCTAACGATGTAAGTACGAATAGTAGGCATAAATTCACCTAAAAATAGGTATTAAAAGCATCGATATTAGACAAAACGCATGGCTATAGAAATTACAAAACAAAAAATATTCTTATTTGGTACACTAAAGTTTTCACTGCCAATTTGCCTTTTGGTGATTTTTTGGGGAGTTTTTATGAGAGAAAATGGTGATTTTTTTGCGTTCAGTGGCAGCCCTGCTTCTCATATAGACTAAATCTTCCGTCTTTTACTAAAGATTACCGTGGGAAGAGGCACTTGATGAGTCTTAACAAATTTTATGAATGCCGAAAGGCAGACTAGCCTTTACTTTTGAAGTACGTTTAAAAATTCCAAAATTACTTTTCTGAAAAGCCCTATTACTTATTTACTTTCCCTTAGCGTTCCACGAGACGTGAATGACATGAGAGGTCAGTAGGATTACTACTTGAGGAAACGGTTAAATTTACTTGAAATTGGTCCTCAAGTAGTAATCCTACTGACCTCGCGTGTCATTTACGTCTCATGCAACGCTAAGGGGAATTTTGCAAGCCCTAGATTAAAAAATATATATATATATATATTTGTTCATGGCATTTTAAAAGAATGAATAGTTTGCATGAATAGTAAAATTGAAAAGACAACAAACTTAACCTCCCTGGATTCTGAAAAATGTTGTTTTTTTTCTTCCCCTGTTTTAGAGAAGAGCAGCTAAAAAGAACATGGGAGGGGATTGGTTACCGTTTGACCGCTTATCATTCCTCTTTTATTATATTCCATAATGTCTAGATAAAATAAAATTTAGTTGTTAGTTGTTTTTAGTTGTTTCCAATTCGTTTCAAAATTTTTTTCAAGCCTGTCTACGGTAATGGTTCTAATACAAAAAAAGTACACCAGAGTACCTAGTACCTAGTTCGGAAACTAGATACTCTGGTTATGAGTAGTTCCGTTTCCGAGCTAGGTACTAGGTACTCTGGTGTACTTTTTTGTACTTAGAACCGTTACCGTAGACAGGCTTGAAATCAAATCCTTTATGTCTTAGGGATTTTCTCGTTACCATTGTACTACGCCAACTGTTATTGAAAACTATATTATAAACACATCATGATTTCGCAAACAAAATGATGTATGACGTCACAATCACAGATTACAAACATCATGGTTGTAGGGGTAGCTGCAATCTAGTAAAGAACGAACCACAGGGGTAGCAGGAGTAGTAAAGAACGAACCACATCCCTTGCAAACAAAAAAAATTGTTGCAAAGATTAAACTCCTGCCTATATAACTGAAATATTAAAGAAAGTGCAATTTTCGACAAAACTTTAGTAACTTTAGTAACTTAAGTTTTTTAAAACTTAAGTTAATTAAGATTTTATGGAATAAATATCATCATATGTATATTAAATTGACAATCCACATTTTTTTTTCAGTAAACTCATTTGAATTTTTTTTCAGTAAAGTACAAATTATATTCTGGCTTTTAGAAATCATAGGGGTTTTGAACTCTACTCATAATAATTTATGATCGTTTTGAGTTTGACTCTGCTATTTATTTTAATTTTTGTTCGTTTTGGGTTTCATTTATTTATTGATACTGATATGGGGTAGTTGTATGCTTGGTAGATTATATGATAGTCCGGACGCCAGGTGTTGAAAATGTCAATCATACCACGACGGAATGGGGCTGCTATGAGAATTAGCCTACCCTCCATTCTGAAAAATACTTTTTTTTTCTTCCCCTCTTTAGGAGAAGAGCAGGTGAAAAGAACATGGGAGGGGATTGGTTACCGTCTGACCAGTTTTCATTCCTCTTCTATTATATTCCATAATGTCTAGATAAAATAAAATTTTCCTTTTTTGTTATTATTATTTATTTATTTTATTTTTAACCCACTGCACAATAAATGTAAAATAGTGGAGTAATACAAAAACAAAAAAAAAAAAAAAAAAAACCAAAACAAAAAAAACAACGACAATCTAACCACAAATATAATCACTAATAAAAAAAACCGGATAAGACAGTGATGTGGGCCCAAACGAAAACTAGCATCCTGACTGATCTTCGCTTGCACCGTTTCAAGCGAGGACAGGATTGCTGTTGCACCATAACGACCAACAAGGCGCCTATTGCGCACAGCAAGCGGCAAATACAATAGGAACTTACAGTATCTAAAATAATTAACCTTCATTTGTTTCAGATCATGCTTAGTAAAAAGCGGATACAGCCCAGAAGCGGATAAAATCGCATGGTCACATTCAAAAAACGCATGGTCTTTTCAAAAAACTTTTCAAGTCTGTCTACGGTAATGATTCTAATACAAAAAAAGTACACCAGAGTACCTAGTTCGGAAACTAGATACTTGGTTATGAGTAGTTCCGTTTCTGAACTAGGTACTCTTATTGTACTTTTTTGTATTAGAACCGTTACCGTAGACAGGCTTGAAATCAAATCCTTTATGTCTCAGGGATCGTCTCGTTACCATTGTACTACGCCAACTGTTATTGAAACGATATTATCAAACACATCATGATTTCCCAAACAAAATGATGGGTGACGTCACAATTACAGGTTAAAAACATCATGGTTGCAGGGAAAGCGGTAGAGCGAACCACAGGGGTAGCAAGGTCAGCAAAGAATGAACCACAGCCCTTGTTAAAAATATAAATTTTGGAAAGTAATAAACTCCTGCCTATACTAACAGAAATATTAAAGAAAATTCAATTTTCGACAAAAAAGACACGGCCATAGTAGCCAAAAGTACATCTTTAAGGACTTTTTTTTTCATTTTGCAATTTCTTTTCCAGGGTTCAAAGCCTAGGGTGCTTTGATAAGTGTATGCTCAAATTCTACTCTCTATGCTTGAAGGCCATCTATTCTTCAATACGGTCTTCTGGCTACATTCGAAGAGTATTGAAAACTATAGTTTCCAATACTCTTTGGCTACATAGAGCCTCTTAGATTAAAAAGAATCTTTTCGTGGTATTATCATTGAGAAGAGGCGTGTTTTTTCCGTATGTTTGGAGGCTTTCCCTTTGCACTTTGGTTCGACAGACCCATGTGGGGATGTCTCAACAGCGTAATTTTGGGGAGTGGTGAAATACGTGTGCAATGACCTCTCCCTACAAACAGACAATTGATTTCCTCTTCACTCCTTGTATAATATATGTCACACATTATGCCTTTGAAAGGAAAAGGTAATCAATTCGACATTGTTGAGACAATAATGGAACATATAAAAATGGATCAGTGGGCGCTGTTGAAAAGATGAATTTCTTGACTAATTTACATATTTGAGATATTACGGAAGAATTGTGCCTAAAATTCTAAGCGTATGAAAGAGTTGAGCGTATACTGAATAATCCAGTTCTGGAATTTTCTCCGAAAAATCTCTTAAGTTAAAATACTTTGTTTTTCTTAGTCTTGTGTTATAACAAATGATGGTACCAATGACTAGTCACCATAATTAAATTAAATTGACTTAAGTGATTGAATTTCTGATGCATTTTGTCTCTGAAAATACTCTGTAATTATTAAAAACCGATTTTTAAATTGAACTAGGATTCGAATCAAATTGCTAAAATTTAAATTATAAATCACAGAGGCTAGTCTTAAGAAGTGAAATCCTCTTGGTCAACATACATGTCATCAAGTCAAATACGTTGGCAACATATCAAACTGAAAAGTCATTCACTGCTGTTATGCATCTTGGAAGAATTAAATACTTAGTTACATGAAAAATATGTTTTAGCCTGATTACTGAATATTTTTGTTATTTTCTGCGGGTGTTTTAGGACCATGTCATTGGAGCTGCCCATGAATTTCTGCTTATTGAATATGTTTCCTCATCATATGATTTTTTGCCCGGAGTTACTTGATTGAACATTGAATTCCTTATCGCTTTAAAACCTTGTTAAAAACCGATAAAATTTCGTCTGGTGATTTTTTGGTGATACGTTTTTTTTGGTGATTTTACTTTAATTTAGGTGATTTTATTATTAATTTTGGTGATTTTACTATGTTTACGTAACAGCTTTTTAAAACAATGAGGCAAATTCTCATAAAAATGCTATTAAATAGACTCAATTGTCAGTGGATGGCGAATTTACTGCATATTAAAATAGCCGGTCAGGGGAGATGACCAAAATCTTCAATGTTGGGGATAAAACTACTAACCTAGCCTATTTACCATAATTTCTATTCTTTTTCCCTCTATTGAGTTGAATTTTTACTTTTCCATTACGTTAAAGGTGCAGACTAGGGACCCCGGAAGAAAATAATATTTCTTATCATTTTTTTCTTTATTATCATATATATCTTATCATTTCTAACACTATCATTTCTTATCATTATCTAATATTTCTTATCATTATTTCTTAAAATTATATATAATTATTTCTTATCAATGTTTCTTATTATTCATTCAATTGTACTGTAGAAGTTTGTTCTTAATAAAACATTTTGTGGTAACGAATTGTAAGTAAGGAGGGTTGCGGCTCAATAATAGCTGACATTCTAAATTTTTTCAATTTTGAGATCAAATTCCAAAAACGAACTTTGGATATAAATAGAAATATCAGAAGAATTGGCCTGTTATGCTGATTCCAAATATATAAGATTCATTAAGTTTTTTTACCCATCGAAGGCAACAAGCCTGAGAAAATTTGTCGGGTTTTCGAAAAAGAAGCGTGAAAGAACCCCCAAAAGTAAATGAATCTTAATGAAAATCACACCATCAGAATTAGAATCAGAATTATAGCAAGGGGAAATATATACAAAAGACTATTAAAATATATATCTAAGTATATCTTAAAATAAATAAAACTATTAAAATATTGAAATATATCAATATTAAACAAAACGCTTAGCTATAAAAATTACTAAACAGATAATATTCTTATTTGGTACACTAAAGTCTTCACTGTCAATTTGCTTTTTGGTGATGTTTTGGTGATTTTTTAATTACCCAAGCAAAATAAAAAGCAACAAAACAGTGAGACTTTATCAGGTAAATAATATAAGGTAAATTTCTTTAACAAAGATTGAATTTTTTTTCATATATGACCAATTATCCTGCATTTTCCAGGGTTACATGTCTGATCACTAATCAAGACCTTTTCCTCAGGTAGTAATCCTACTGACCTTTCATGTCATATACGTCTCGTGCAACGCTAAGGGGAAGTAAATAAGTAATAGGGCTTGTCAGAAAAGTAATCTTGGGATTTTCAAACGTACTACAAGAGTAGAGGCTAATCTGCCTTTCTGCATTAATAAAGTTTGTTAAGACCCATCAAGAGCCCCTCCCCAGGGTAATCTTTAGTAAAAGACAGAAGATTAATTCTATATGAGGAGCAGAGCTGCCACTGAACGCAAAAAAATAACCATTTTCTCTCAGAAAAAATCATCAAAATTGCCAAAAGGCAAATTAGCAGTGAAAACTTTAGTGTACCAAATGGGGATATTATCTGTTTAGTAATTTTTATAGCTATACGTTTTGTCTAACATTGATGCATTTTAATACCTATTTTTAGGTGAATTTATGCCTACTATTGGTACTTACATTTTTAGATGAATTTATGCATGTCACGGGTCACCAGAAAAAAGAAAAGTATTTTTCATACCAAACGATTTTAAAATCTCACATTCATAAGAGTTTTTTTCACAGAGGTAATTACAGTTTCTATTTAAAGTGTTCACTCCCAGAAATTGCAGTTTTTTAGACTTCAAAGATAAAGAGGAAATTGGTTTAAAAAGAATTCCTTAACTACAGTAGATTTTATGATTATTTTGTGCCAAAGCTCCAAAACAGGGGTGGATTTCAGAAAAATTCTGCCTTTGGCATCAATTACAGTGCAGGTTTTTGGTATTTATATTTTGCTTGCTGCAGAGTAACGCTGAATCTGATGACGTGATTTTCATTAAGATTCATTTACTTTTGGGGGTTCTTTCCCGTTTTTTTTTCGAAAATAAGGCAAATTTTCTCAGGCTTGTAGCCTTCGATGGGTAAAACAAAACTTAATGTATCTTATATATTTGGAATCAACATAATAGACCAATTCTTCTGATATTTATATTTATAACAAAATTTTGTTTTTGGAATTTGATCTCAAAATTCAAAATTTTAGAGTTTCAGCTATTATTGAGCTGCAACCTTCCTTACCAACTCTCTTTGGATAGTGGTTTCATCTTCAATATTGAAAGTTTAAAAAGTTTAAGTTTTTCTTACATCTCCTATAAACCAAACACAAGAGTAAATTGCGTGAATACACGGTACAATTCTAGGTGGAGGGACTTTTGCTATCTTAGAAATAGTAAGGTTATGGGAATGACACTTTCAGGAATGCATCTTAACTTCAAAAAAAATCCTAAAATATCTTAATATCCAATTCACGTCATTAGCGTTGTGTTTTAAAAAACCTAAGTTAAAGGGAAAGCAGATGAAAAAAAAGTATGGATAAAAACTTCTATGATATTTCTGAAGCCTTAGAAATAGTAAAATAGTTAAAATGGAAGCTAGAATGCACCTTCCTGGGGTGTGATTTAGGGCTTGAGTTCATTCCTGAAAGTTTCTCTCTCCTAGTTCATCTATTTTTCAAGATACTCAAAAGCCCCTCTGCTAGAATCAGGCTTTATCTAGAGTTTAGCCAATCTCTGATTATTATAGTAGTTGTTGACTATAAAAAAGTATATAGCACCACCTACTAAAGCGTTAGAATGTGAATATAGGCTTAAATATAAATAATACAATATATTTTTTGGACCTGCAAAAAAATTCGTATATCCAAAGATTCCAAACACCACGTGTCGTAGATCCCGTCATTGCCGTCTATTACATTTTCTTCTGTACTAATATAAGTTCTACGGCTTATGGTCATCTCCCCTGACCGGCAGTTTTAATATACAGTAGATTCGAAATCCACCGCTAATTGAGTCTATTTAATATCATTTTTATGAGAATTTGCCTCATTGTTTTAAAAAGCTATTACGTAAACATAGCAAAATCACCAAATATAATAATAAAATCACCAAAATTAAAGTAAAGTCACCAAAAATCACCATATCACCAAAAAACACAAACCGAAAAAACCCACCAAATTTGGGGACAATGCACCACCGGTGGCAACCCTTCGAGGAGATGCAAGATCTATGAAATTTGTTAGAGTTGATTTGAGTATTTAAAAATAAATCATAGTAAATCTTTATCGGTTTTTTAGCAAGGTTTCAAACCAATATGGAATTCAATGTTCAATCAAGTAAATACGGGCAAAAATCGTATAGAAGAATAGATGGCATTCAAGCAGAGCGAGTATAATTTCAGAATAAACTTATCAAATGATCCGACGCTTTGAACAATTTAAAAGAAATTGGAAAATGAAAAAAAAAGTACTTAAAGATTGGAATTTTGGCTACTCTGGCCGTGTCATTTTTTCGAAAATTGCATTTAATTTAATATTTCAGTTATTATAAGCAGGAGTTTATTCTTTGCAACAATTCTTATTGTTACCAAGTTACCAATTTTTAACCTGTAATTGTGACGTCAACCATCATTTTGTTTGGGAGATCTTGATGTGTTTGATAATATAGTTTTCAATAACAGTTGGTGTAGTACAATAGTAACGAAACGATCCCTAAGACATAAAGGATTTGATTTCAAGCCTGTCTACGGTAACGGTTCTAATACATAAAAGTACACCAGAGTACCTAGTACCTAGTTCGGAAACGGTAGACAGGCTTGAATTTTTTTTTTTGAAACGAATTGGAAACAACTAAAAGACAAAAAAGAAAATTTTATTTTATCTAGACATTACGGAATATAATAAAAAAGGAATGAAAAGTGGTCAAATTGTAACCAGTCAAATGGTAACCAGTGGTCAAATGGTAAATTTTTTGTCTTTTAAATTTTACTATTCATGCAAACTATTCTATTCTTGAAAATGCTATGAACAGATATATATATATATATCTATTTTAATCTAGGGCTTCCAAAATTCCCCTTAGCGTTGCACGAGACGTATATGACATGAGAGGTCAGTAGGATTACTACCTAAGGAAAAGGTCTTGATTAGCGATCAGACATGTAACCCTAGAAAATGCAGGATAATTGGTCATACATGAACAAAAATTCAATCTTTGTTAAAAAAATTTACCTGATATAATTTACCTAATAATCATTTACCTGATAAAGTCTCACTGTTTTGTTGCTGTTTATTTTGCTTGGGTTATTAAAAATTCAGCTCTTGTGTCAATATTTGGAGCAAATTTAATAATGTCACAGTAAAACTTGTATCAAACAGTTCGTGGTAACGAACTGTAAGTAAGGAGCGACCCGGCTCAATGGTAACCGAAACTCTAAAAAACGGGATTTTGATACCAATAGATACATCAAAAGAATCAGATTTTAATTCTGATTTCAAATATATAAGTTTCATTAAGTTTAATCTTACCCATCAAAAGTTACGTGCCTGAGAAAATTTGGCTGATTTTCGAAAAAAGGGGGAAAGACCCCCTAACAGTTATAGAACCTTAATGAAAATCACACCATCATATTCAGCGTATCAGAGAACCCTACTGTAGAGGTTTCAAGCTCCTATCTACAAAAATGTGGAATTTTCCATTTTTTGCCAGAAGAAAGATCACGGATGCGTTTTTATTTGTTTGTTTGTTTGTTTTTTTTTTTTTTTTGTTTTTTTTTCCCAGGGGTGTTCGTATTGACCCAGTGGTCCTAGAATATCGTGGGAGGGCTCAATTGAACGGAAATTAAAAGTTCTAGTGCCCTTTTTAAGTGACAAAAAAAATTGAGGGCAACTAGACCCCCTCCCACGCTCATTTTTTTCCCAAAGTAACCCGATCAAAATTTTGAGATAGCCATTTTGTACAGCATGGTCGAAAATATGATAAAAATGTCTTTTAGGATGACTTGATCCCCCAAAGTCCCCAGGGGGAGGGCTGAAAGTTATGAACTTTACTCAATGTTAACATATAGTATTGGTTATTGGGAAGTATACAGACTTTTTCTGAGGTGTTTTTTTCTGGGAGGGGGGGGATGGAGCGGGTGGGGGGCTATATGGAAGGCTCTTTCCATGACGGACGTTTTCATGGGGGAAGGGACATTGCTATGAAGGGGGCGCCGGATTTCCCAGCATTATTAAAGAGAAAGATCAGGAATTAAATAAAAAAAACAAGTTTTTCAACTGATCAACTGATTGTGATTAAGAGGTCATTTTTAAAGAACTGGAAAAAAAAATTCGATCTATAGTTTAAAGAGCAGGGTATTGACTAGGGGGCGAACCCCCTAATATACGTGTTAAAAATTTATGAATATAGAAGTTCGTTACGTAAGTTAATTCTAAGTTACGTATATTTATTACTAATAAAAACGTTCGTAAATAAAATTAAACAAGTTTCGAGAAAGCCATTTAACCAAATATAATATGCAAATTTTGTTTTAATTATTCATGTACGGTGAGCCAAAATCAAAACCTGCATTAATTCAAAAACTTTCAAAAATTAAAAAAAACAAGTTTTTTTAACAGAAAGTAAGGCGCAACATTAAAATATAACACGAACAGAAATTATTCCGTATATGAAAGGGGCTGTCCCCTCCTCAACGCCTCGCTCTTTACGATAAAGTTTGACTTTCTCACAACTCTATTTTTTTAAACAATAAAAAAAAATTTGCGTAAAGAGCGTAAAGAGAGGGGACTGGTTACGGTTTGACCACTTTCTGTTCCTCTTTTATTATATTCCGTAGTGTCTAGATAAAATAAAATTTCCTTTTTTGTCTTTTAGTTGTTTCCAATTCGTTTACAAAAAAAATGGCAAGCCTGTCTACGGTAATGGTTCTAATACAAAAAAGTACAAATGAGTACTTTGTAACTTTTTCGTAAACTATATTATGTGGTTTTGAGTAGTTCCGTTTACTAACTTGGTACTTGTTAATCTGGTTTAATTCTTTGTATTAGAACCGTTACCGTAGACAGGCTTGAAATCAAATCCTTTATGTTTTAGAGATCGTCTCGTTACCATTGTACTACGCTAACTGTTATTACAAACGATATTATCAAACACATCATGATTTCGCAAACATAATGATGGGTGACGTCACAATCCCAGGTTAAAAAAATCATTATTGCAGGGGTAGCTGCAACCTAGTAAAGAACGAACCACAGCCCCTGGTAAAAATAAAAATTGTTGCAAAGAATAAACTCCTGCCTATACTAACTGAAATATTGAAGAAAATGCAATTTTCGACAAAAAAGACACGACCATAGTAGCCAAAAGTTCATATTTAAGGACATTTCTAACTAGCAGCTGTTCATAATGTCATTTAAAAATAACACACTTTCGATTGTAACCTTAGATTATATTCAAGCATTAAGTTAGGGGGAGGGGTAAAATGGAAGGGATTGAGAAAATATTATAAAATAAAAATAACGAGAGAAATATTTCCTGAATATACAGCAGTAATAATATTATTAAACATATTCGATTAATTAATGTTCAAAATATTTTGTTAAACATTCATCAAAATATCACACGGCGGTTTCTTATTTAAATTTTGGCTTTAATATAATTTACTTTAATAAGGGTTCCACCCCAACCAAATAAAAATCAACAGTTTTTAAACAAGAAAATCACCAGAAATCACAATATTTTAATCAAGAAAATCATCAGAAATCAACAGTATTTCACAAAAATTACCCAAAAAATCACCAGAAATCGGTGTTCAATAATTATAAGATTTACACAAAAAAGACGCTGTGGGCGTCCTGAGCTAAGACACTATGTTTTTCAAAGGCCGTCAACTGCTGAAGAAGGAAGACAATTTGTACCTAAAACCTGACTTCCAGGCAAAGACTGAAATTGTTACATCACATCCTGTTAGTGGACATTAAGAGCCTTTTTTATTTATTTAACCACTATTATAATTTTCTTTGTGTTTATTTTGCAGAATCTTTTCTTTTTTTTTCTAGGTTTCAATTGAAAAGAATAGCACAAATAATCCTCTTTTGTCCTCAAATTGAATTTAATTTGCTTATTAGCGTTATTATTGCCCCTGCAATAGTTTGTATCCTTAGTTTTAAACTTTAGCTCTGAAAAAGACGACCTAACTGCTAGCAATTTATTATATATTTATTTTACTTCCGGAAAATTTTCCTGGGTCAAGTCTAAGCTGAAATATCAGACAAGCGATGATAAATCTTATTTCCCTTGTTCCTTAGGCAAAAGCCTCTTCAAACTGAGCCCGTTGGTTTTTTCAGACTGTTAAGCCACTTGAAAAATACCTAGCATTGGCTTCTGAATCTATGTTCATATGGGACTATGCTTTCTTTACACGAGAATTTTTTTTCTTTTCTGAGCCTAGGAATTACGGAAAAGAAAAAAATGGGGCAAGAAATTACCTCAACTATTAATTTTTGTCTTTTGGAAGTGGTGGGGGTTATTATATTTTACCACGCCTTAAATTTTAATTTTTCAGATTTTTTTTTTTTCCTAAACAAACCAATAAATAAAACTATAAATGTGAGTAAATTTCTTGCCATATTTTACACTATAAGCGACTATAGAGTGTCGGCCGGGGTTCTTCTACTCTATTTCACGATTCTTTTAGTCATAAATAAAACTATGTCCGAAACTATTTATCTAATCCCATTTGTTATTTTTATTGTTATTATAAGAATTAGAAGCTTATTTAAGGAGCATTGGAGTTTTAGGAACAAGGAGCACTTTTGGGTTTCATCAATGAAACTCTCTTCGACTCATCAAGGCTTAAGGAGGCCCTAGACGGTCAATCATTTTGATCAAAAGCTTCCGTCAATCGATTGACTCAAGTATGATCGACCGTCTAGCAACCTATTTGACGGTTGAGTCAAGCGTTGAGGGCGATTGATAGAAAGTTTGAATGATTCAATCGTTTTGATTGAAAGCAGTGTGTTGAGTAGCTTTGGTCGAGATTAAAGGGTTGATACTAATACTAATCTAATACTAATACTAATACTAATCGCTTGTTTTATAACTAAAAAGTTCAGGGTATCATTTATAGTATTATATGCCCCTGTAGAACCGACTTACGGAGATGCTAGTGACTCAGATGAATTTTACTTACAGTTACAGAAGCAAACAGTCAGGCTCCTAGGCAGAGATATAGTGCTTTTATTAGGAGATTTTAACGCCCAGGTCGGTAGAAATAGGGGTAGATGGTATCATAATCTAGGTTTATTTGGTGTAGGAAAGAAGAACAATAATGGCTACAGACTGCTGCAATTTTGGTATGACAATCTAGTTATAATCAATACAGTGCTTGGATATAAAATTACCCATAAGTTAATTTGGTGTTCATGTGATGGTAAGACAGCAAACCTTGTTGATTATGTTATTTTAATCTGAAAAGTTTAAAATTTGACAGTGTCGAAAATGGATGGAATAATATTAGGAAAACAATTTGTAAAGTTGTTAAAATTGTATAATTTTTTTTAGCCTGATTACTGAATATTTCTGTTATTTTCTGCGGATGTAGTGTTAGGACCATGTAATTGGAGTTGCCCATGAATTTCTGCTTATTGAATATGTTTTCTCATCATACGATTTTTGCCCGTATTTACTTGATTGAACATTGAATTCCTTATCGCTTTAAAACCTTGTTAAAAACCGATAAAGATTTCGTTTGGTGATTTTTTGGTGATATGGTTTTTTTGGTGATATGTTTTTTTGTGATTCCGTAATGTCTAGATAAAATAAAATTTTCCTTTTTTGTGTTTTAGTTGTTTCCAATTCGTTTCAAAAAAAATTTCAAGCCTGTTTACGGTAATGGTTCTAATACAAAAAAAGTACACCAGAGTACCTAGTACCTAGTTCGGAAACTAGATACTCTGGTTATGAGTACTTCCGTTTCCGGACTAGGTACTAGGTAATCTGGTGTACTTTTTTTTTATTGGAACCGTTACCGTAGATAGGCTTGAAATAAAATCCTTTATGTCGTAGGGATCGTTTCGTTACAATTGTACTACGCCAACTGTTATTAAAATCGATATTATCAAACACATCATGATTTCCCAAACAAAATGATGGGTGACGTCACAATCACAGGTTAAAAACATCATTATTGCAGGGGTACCTGCAATCTAGTAAAGAACGAACCACAGCCCTTGGTAACAATAAAAATTGTTGCAAAGAATATAATACTGCCTATACTAACTGAAATATTAAAGAAAATGCAATTTTCTACAAAAACCACACGGCCATAGTAGCCAAAAGTTCATCTTTAAGGAAATTTCTAACTAGCCGCTGCTCATAATGTCATTGAAAAATAACACACTTTCGCTTGTAACCTTAGATTATATTAAAGCAGTAAATTAGGGGGGGGTAAACGGTCCGGTATGTAGAAAAAATTATAAAAAAAAAATCGCGAGATAAAATTTGCATTAATAAGAACCAGCAATAATATTATTAAAAAATTTCTATTAATTATGGTTAAAAATTTTTTTTTAAAATTTAATCAAAATATCAAACGGCGGTATCTTATTTAACTATTGGTTTTAACATCATTGACTTTAAGCAGGGTTACCACAACAACCAAATAAAAATCACCAGTTTTTCACCAAGAAAATCACCAGAAATCACCAGATTTTCACCAAGAAAATCATCACAAATCACCAGTATTTCACAAAAATCCCCAAAAAAATCACCAGAAATCGGTGGTCAATAATGATAAGCTTTACACCAAAAAGACGCGTTGGGTACCCTGAGCTAAGACATTATGTTTTTCAAAGGCCGTCAACTGCTCAAGAAGGAAGACAATTTGTACCCAAGACCGGAATTCCAGGCAAAGACTGAAATTGTTACCTAAAATCCTGTTACTGGACATGAAGAGCCTTTTTATTTATTTAAATACTATTATACTTTTCTTTGACTTTATTTTGCAAAATCTTTTCTTTTTATTTTTTCTAGGTTTCCATTGAAAAGAATAACCCCAATAATCCTCTTTTGTCCTTAAATGGAATTTCTTTTGCTTATGAGCGTTATTAATGCCCCTACCATAGTTGGCAATGGTATCAAATACTATCTATTTATTATATATTTATTTTACTTCCGGAAAATTTTCGTGGGTCAAGTCTAAGCTGAAATATCAGACAAGCGGTGATAAATCTTTTTTCCTTGTTTCCTTAGACGAGATCCCCTCGAGACTGAGCCCCCTGGTTTTTTGAGACCGTTAAGTCCATTGAGAAAGACAAAGCCTAGGCTTCTGAATCTACGCTCATGTGGGACTATGCTTTCTTTACCTGAGATTTTTTTTTATTTTCTGAGCCTCGGAATTACGGAAAATTGAAAAATGGGGCAAGATTTTACCTCAACTATTATTTTTTGTCTATTGGAAATGGAGGGGGCTATTCTATTTTACCACGCCTGAAATATCCACAGTTTAGCTTAGTTTTTGTTCCGAAACCAAACCAGGAAATAAAACTATCAAAGTGAGGACATTTCATGCCATATTTTACACTATAAGCGACTTTAGAGTGTCGACCGGGGTTCTTCTACTGTATTTCACGATTATTTTAGTCATAAATAAAACTATGTCTGAAACTAGTTATCTAATCCTATTTGTTAATTTTTATTGTTATTATAAGAATTAGAAGCTTGTGTAAGGAGCATTGGAGTTTTAGGAACAAGGAGCATTTGGGGTTTCATCAATGAAACTCTCTTCGACTCATCAAGGCTTAAGGAGGCCCTAGACGGTCAATCATTTTGATCAAAAGGTTCCGTCAATCGATTGACTCAAGTATGATTGACCGTCCAGCAGCCTATTTGACGGTTGAGTCAAGCGTTGAGGGCGATTGATAGAAAATTTGAATGATTCAATCGTTTTGATTGAAAGCAGTGTATTGAGTAGCTTTGGTCGAGATTGAAGGGTTGATAGTAATACTAATCGAATACTAATACTAATCACTCATTTTATGACTAAAAAGTTCAGGGTATCATTTATAGTATTATATGCCCCTGTAGAACCGACTTACGGAGATGCTAGTGAGTCAGATGAATTTTACTTACAGTTACAGAAGCAAACAGTCAGGCTCCTAGGCAGAGATATAGTGCTTTTATTAGGAGATTTTAACGCCAGGTCGGTAGAAATAGGGGTAGATGGTATCAAATCTAGGTTAATTTGGTGTAGGAAAGAAGAACAATAATGGCTACAGACTGCTGCAATTTTGGTATGACAATCTAGTTATAATCAATACAGTGCTTGGATATAAAATTACCCATAAGTTAATTTGGTATTCACGTGATGGTAAGACAGCAAATCTTGTTGATTATGCTATTTTAAACGGAAGACTGACATGATCAGTACAAGATACTAAGGTGTATAGGAGTGCTGTTATAAATGTTAAAATTAAAGATCGCCATCTAGTAGTGTCTATGGTTAATTTAAAGTGGAAATTTCGGAAGAGTAACTAATTCCTGGGAAATTATGATGTCAGTAGACTCTAATATGAGAAAATTTCCAGGAACAGTTGAATACTAAACTGAAAAGTTTAAAATTTGATAATGTAGAAGATAGATGGAATAATATTAGGAAAACAATTTGTAAAGTTGTTAAAATTGTAATTGCGTCTTAAGGAAGAAAATTAGGAACGCAGCTAGGAATATTAGTGAAAAAGCTTTATGTTTAATTGAGAGGACAAGGGGCTTGTGCAAGAATTATCCGAGATCATATGAAAACAAAAGGAATGTAAAGAAAGTGGAGAAACCATTAAAATATGAACTAAGAAGGTGTGAAGTGGAGGCCATGGATAAAATTGCCGAGTATTTAGAAGATGCAGGCAGACGGCATAATAGTAAAATTTTGTATTATCATGTTAATAAATTGAGAGGAAGTAGTCAATCCAGACTTGTCCCAGTTCAAGATAGGAACGGGGCCACAATTAGTGATGAGGAAAGAGTTAAAGGGAGATGGGCATAGCATTTTGAAAATGTGCTAAACCGAGACAGAGTGACAGGAAATGATATAGAAGAAATAAGAAGTCTGTGATCCTTTGGATGTGAAAGAAGATTTGTTTCGTGCGGGAGAATTAGCAACAGCACTAAATGGAATGAAAAGTAAAAGGCCACTTGTGCTGGTACTGTGGTAAATGAGATTCTTCAATATGGTGGCTCTGAGGGAAAAAATAAGTTATAGAAGATTACGAATATGATGATAAAAGCTAGTTTGGTAATTATCGAGGCATTAGCCTGGTCTCTGTAAGTAGAAAATTACTTAGTAATATGATGATTTTTAGACTGAGAGGTGCTTTAGAAAAAGTGATAAGAGGAGAACAGTGCAGTATTAGAAAGGGCAGAGGATGTGTCGACCAAGTTTTCACTCTTATGTTATTAACTGAGAAAATAATGAGTGGCAAAGCACCTATGGTCCTCAGAATTATAGATTATGAGCAAGCATTCGATCTTGTCGGTAGAAGAGCTTCAGCGGAGGTCTTATCCTTGTATAGTATACCAGACAGATACAATAAAGGGATTATTGCAATGTACGAGAATAACACTGCAGCGGTTAAGGTATTAAATAAGGCTAGCAGCTGGTTTCGTATTAAATCTGGAGTTAAGCAGGGTTGTGTTCTACCTCCCTTTATATGGATCGTTTTGATGGACTTTGTCTTAAGGAGCATAGGAAAGGCAATTTGAGAACACAAAATAAAATCGAGAGGGAAACTATCCTGGACTTAGATTATGTTGATGATTTAAGCCTCCTAGATGAAAATGTGAGCAAAATGAATGAGATTTAAGAGATTTTGCGAATTCACGGTGCTAGAATAGGCTTGAATATTAATGTTAAGAAGACTAAGTCGCCAAGACTATGAATAAGTGAAGATGAAAAAATGACATTGGGTAACGAAAATATTGACCAGATGCACAGCTCCGTTTACCTTGGTAGTATTATTACTAAAGAAGGTAAGAGCAGTGAAGATATTAAAAGTAGAATTGCCAAGGTCCAGGGTGTTTTTCGCAGTCGAAAAAAGTTTGGAAGAATAGAAAAATAAGTCTGCAAACCAAGATTAGAAAATTGGGAGCTATAGTGATGACAGTAGTAACATATCATGAGGTCCGAAACTAGATCTAAAAATAGCCTATGACTATAAATTTACTCATATTACTAACGGGAGTCCAAATGAGGCTTACTAAAAATAAACAAGAGGCTCTAAAAACCGCTCATAGCAACCAGAATCCAAATATGTAAGATTAAAAATATTATTTTAATTTCCAAAGAGAGAAAAGGGTTAAAAGAATTTGACTTACTTCAGAGAGGGGAATATAATGCAACACCGCCATGTAGAACAGTACCTCAAATATCTACTTTGCCGATAAAGCTAAATTGTTGGAGAAATAATTTGAATAGAGTCGGGTTATTTATGGTATATATTTTATAAAGTTTGTACTGGGCGGCCTGCGTATCAGATTTAACAAAAAAGAGTTTACATTATAGTCTATCAAAATGTAGCTAACCATTTCTTAGATGTAAGTTAATTTATTATAACAAAATAGTTTGTACTATTTAGCTTAAATAGTTTGTACTATCAAGCTTCTTCTTCTTTATAAGCTAATATTCTATATTATATTAATAACATACTTAATTCGTTTCAACTTTTACAATAGTCTGTTATTATCCAAAACTGTTTTTCGGATAATCTTAGAATTTAAAACCAGCCAAATGCCAGCATTTCACCCTGTTATATTTTAATAAACTGGTAACCTGGATTAACCTTGTCGAAGTGTCAATAGCATACGCCTTTAGCTGTTGTTTTCCACATTATTGATAATTATCAGACTCCATCTAAATATGTTTAGATATAATTTAAAAGTTTTTACGTAAAAGTTTTATTAAATATTTATTTAATTTTTGGTTTGGATTTTTTTTAATGATCAATATATAATAAGCATGCTATTGATATACGGAAATAGGAAAAGGTTTATATATTTTTTTTTATTTTAAAAAATTTATATTTTTTTATAAATTAGGAAATATAATTAAATTTTTAATCTCAAAATTAAAATTTTTAATTAATTAAAAAAGTTGTTTAATATATGAACTACTTGAAGCACTAAAATATGTTACAGGTCTATGAGGGAAATGATATAATAATGTATTTTGAAAAGTATTGTTTACTACTTGTGCATTCAAAAACACTGCATTAATAAAATAATATATATTTTAAGTGATGATACAACAGGCATGTGATAGAGATGATAAAAGAATTTCTATTGAAAAGTATTGCTTAGTATCGGTGTATACAAAACTCGAAATTATTAATATCATATATATTTTATGTGGTGTACTGACAGGTCTATGGAGGACATGATAGAATAATGATTTTTGAAAAGTATAGCTTAGAATTAAGGTATGCAAAAACTCAAAATTAATAAAATCATATATATTTTAAGTGATGATACGACTGGCCTATGAGAGAAATGATAGAATTATGTCTTTTGAAAAGTATTGCTTAGTATTGGGGTATGCAAAAAGATGAAATTAATAAAAATATATATATTTTAAGTGATGATACCAAGGGTCTATGAGGAAAATGATAGAATAATGTCTTTTAAAAAGTATCGCTTAGTAAAGGGAGAATGCAGAAACTCTAAAATTATAAAATCATTCTATTTTTTTGTGATGATTCGACATGCCTGTAAGGTAAATAATATAATTATTTATTTTAAAAATCATTGCTTAGTATTGAGGTATGTAAAAACTCGAAATTAATAAAATCAAATATAAAAAAAAACAATAGAACAAGCTCTTTTTCAAATAATAATAATAATAACAATAATACCACAAAATATTTTCTTTAATATGAGTGAAGGAATGCAGGAAGAATATTGTAGCAAACTTCCCCCCCTCCCAACTGAAGCTACTGGTATTCATACATGGTAATTGGTAATAATACAAGTTTTACTGTGATATTATTAAATTTGCTCCAAATACGGACACAAAAGCTGAATTTTGTGTCCTTTACTTACCCAAGCAAAATAAACAGCAACAAAACAGTGAGATTTTATCAGGTAAATGATTATCAAGTAAATTTCTTTAAGAAAGATTGAATTTTGTTCGTATATGACCAATTATCCTGCATTTTCCAGGATTTCTTGTCGGACCACTAATAAAGACCGTTTCCTCAATCAAATAGTAATCCTCACAGACCTCTCATTTCATTTACGTCTCGTGCAACGCTAGGGGGGATTTTTTGAGCCCTAGATTAAAAAGATATAAATATCTGTTCGTAAAGATATATAAATATATATTTGCTTATTGAGAGTTATTAGCGAGCTAGAATCACGAACAACTCGATAGATTATATAGACGGTGCAATTCGAAGCAAGGGTTCACGTACATTTGCTCTGATGAAACAGATTGTGTAGAACTAGGGTTATGGAAATTTTTTCATGATGAGAGCGAACGGTAAAAAGCTGTAGCATTTCCTGAGAGAACTGTTCAATTGATTCAGCCAAATCATCAATTATCAACCGCGAGTTTGGTTCAAGACTATTGAAAACATCAAGTCCCCGTATGAATTGTATTGGTATGGATGTGACAATAGCTTTTATTTGATCATAAAATTCCTGCCAAATGCTATAGCAATAATAAATTTTCTTTGGTTTTTCCAAAAATATTTTATTACAATTTTGAATTATTTTAGCTAAATTTGTCGTTTTCCCAGAAATTGATTGGCCACACAGAAACGATCTGAATGGTGTTTTAAAATGATACATACTGCTGCTGTTGACAACAGTCGGACTACAACTAACTGTAAACCATACTTGTTCAATGAACAAGTAGTAATTTTTCCTTAGATCTATCTAGTACATTAACAACAAAACCATATTTCATTCATTTATTCGAAACAAAAACTCTCTATGTTCAACAAGAACAACATTTATTGATCAAAAACACTTGTTCAACAATAACAAAAACAATATTTTTTTAAAATTAAAAAAATTAATTTTTATTAAAAAAAAAAACATTTTTTTTCACTTTTTTTTTAAAAAAATAAAATTTTTTTTTGTAAAAAAAAATTTTTTAAAAAAATAAAAAACACGACACTCTATATACAACAATAAAACGTATTGTCTTAAAAAACACTTTTTGTCCAGCAATAACATTATTTGTGCACACACACATTTTTTTCGTACTAGAGAACTCTTTGTACATGAGCATTTTATTCATAAAAGGTTTAGGGGTAGGTTAATTTATCAGATTAGGTTTGGGTTAGGGTTGGGTTAAATTATCAGGTGAGGTTTGGCTTAGGGTTGGGTTAATTTATGAAAGGTTAGGTTTGGGTTAGGTCAATTTATCCAGACCAATTCAAGAAATTTCAAGTACTGAACTACCTCCTGCTATATTCTTGTTCAGTACCACATTTCTCTTTTTCCTGTGTAGAAGAACCATGATCGCCTCTATGCTCGTGAACAATGTAAAATTGGGGTCATCAATAGTTCGTGCACACTCTTGAGGGTGAATCACGACGTCGCAACGAGACTTGTTCCGTACGCTTTCACACATTTTGCCAAACGCTGAATTTAGAATGAGCTTGTACATTTCCTTCTCTACTTTAACGTTTGCCCGAGAGCGTTTATCAACACAGGTGTCTATAAACGTCTTTAAATAGTGTTTTTGACTGAATTGGAGGATCCTATGTATTTTGGTGATCTTGAAACCATTGTTCACCAATTTTTTATATTTCCCCTTAGCGTTGCACAAGACGTAAATGACATGAGAGGTCAGTAGGACTAATACTTGAGGAAACGGTCGTGATTAGTGTTCAGACAAGAAACCCTGGAAAATGAAGGATAATTGGTCTTATATTAATAAAAATTCAATCCTTGTAAAATAAAATTTACATGATATCATTTACCTAATAATCATTTACCTGATAAAGTCTCGCGGTTTTTTTGCTGTTTATTTTGCTTGGGTGATTAAAAATTCAGCTTTTGTGTCCATATTTGGAGCAAATTTAATAATGTCACAGTAAAACTTGTATTATTACCAAATATCATCTATGAATAACGGTAGCTTCAATTGGGGGGAAGGGGTATCTACAAGATTTTTCTGAAGTCCTACTTTCAGATTAAAGAAAATATTTTCGTAGAATTATTATTATTATTTGAAAAAAGGTTTTTTTTTGTTTTTTTTGTTTTTTTTCTTATTTTTGTTACAGAAATTGAAAAAAAAACGAATTTTTCCTCCTTGGATTATGAAGAATACTCTTTTACCCTCTTCTCTGTCCAGGAACGTTTCCAGAATTTTTTTGGATTGAATTGACAAACACAAACATTGAAAACAAAACAATTGTAACAAGTTGAAAAGTAAACATTGAACAGTAAAATTGAAAAGACAAACAAATTTAACCTCCCTGGATTCTGAAAAATACTTTTTATTTATTTTTTTTCTTCCCCTTTTTGGGAGAGGAGCAGCTAAAAAGAACATGGGAGGGGACTCGTTACCGCTTGACCACTTTTCATTCCTCTTTTTTTATATTCTATAATGTCTGGATAAAATAAAATTTAATTTTTTGTCTTTTAGTTGTTTCCAATTCTTTTCAAAAAACTGTTCAAGCCTGTCTACGGTAATGGGTCTAATACAAAAAAAGTTCACCAGAGCACCTAGTACCTAGTTCGGAAACTAGATACTCTGCTTATGAGTAGTTCCGTTTCCGAACTAGGTACTAGGTACTCTGGTGTACTTTTTTTTTAATTAGAATCATTACCGTAGACAGGCTTGTAATCAGATCCTTTATGTCTCAGGGATCGTTTCGTTACCATTGTACTACGCCAACTGTTATTAAAAACGATATTATCAAACACATCATGATTACCGAAACAAAATGATGAGTGACGTCAAAATCACAGGTTAAAACATCATGGTGGCAGGAGTAGCAGTAAAACGAACCGCAGGGGTAGTAAAGAACGAACCACAAACCCTTGGTAACAATAACAATTGTTGCAAAGAATAAACTCCTGCCTATACTAACTGAAATATTAAAGAAAATGCAATTTTCGACAAAAAATGACACGGCCATAGTAGCCAAAAATCCATCTTTAAGGACTTGTTTTTCATTTTCCATTGCTTTTCCAGGGTTCAAAGCTTAGGGTGCTTTGATAAGTTTATGCTGAAATTCTACTCTCTATGCTTGAAGGCCATCTATTCTTCAATATGGTCTTCTGACTACATTCGTAGAGTATTGGAAATTATAGTTTCCCACACTCTTTGGCTACATTGTTAGTAACAAGATAGAAATTAATCAAGTAAATGGAATAATGAAAAGCATACATACTAATAAAATTAAAGTAATTAATCATTTATCTGATAAAGTCTCACTGCTTCGTGTGTGTTTATTTTTCTTTGGCGATTAAAATTCAGCTTTTGGTTCCATATTTGAAGCAAACTTAATGATTTAACAATACAACTTACATTGTTACCAAGTAGCATATATGAATACCAGTGGCTTTAAACAAAGGAGGGGGATTTTTTCTACATAATGTTTTTCCTGTAGTCCCCCTCTTAGATTAAAAAGAATCTTTTCGTGGTATTATCATTGAGAAGATGCTTATTTTTTACGTATGTTTGTTAAAGAAATTGAAAAAAAATTCCCTTCCCTGGACTCTGAAGAATACCTTTACTCCCCTCCCCTTCCTCCAGGGTCGTATCCATAATATTGTTTTGGAAAAAGGAGTACAAAAAAAGTTTCAAAAAAAAATTAAAATTGTTTAAATGCTTTTCATTACGTTTTAACGATTCTGACAAAATATCGGGGGAGGGATGTACTGTATTTGGTCTTGCCACTCTGAATTGACGCTCTTGATCAGTACCATTGGTAGAAACTGGCGGAGTGACAATTTTCATTGCAAATGAGCGTGTTTGGTAATTTAGGGGCAGTTCTGCCCAAGTTTTGATCGAAAAATTTTCCGTTTACCATTAAAATTTTGAAATAAACTTTAATATTATGGGAAATGTCTTTTTCTTTTTAGAAAAAAACTAAAGACAAACTGTTAAGTTTACTGAATGTTTTTTGAGTGTTGCAACCCAAATTAAATTCGTGACAAACTGTGTTACTCGTATTCTAACAATCTCTTTGACTCTCGTTTTTCAATTATCGCTTGCAGGGTTGCCCCTGCTGGTGATTTATCACCAGATTGGGTGATTTTTCAGTCTCTTGGTGAATTAGTGGTGATTTTTTTGAATCTGGGGATTTCTGGTTATTTACTTATTCAATCTGGGGACTTTCCTTTAGTTCGGTGATTTTTTACAAAATTGGTTGATACTCCATGCATGAGTGGTTTCGCTGTCTCACTAAGGTGAAATAATCTGCGACTTTCATATTTTATGTCTTGTTTTTATTTGTTATTTATGAAGAGTGGCATTATTTTGGGCTTCTAAGTATCCTCTTGGCTTGGCAATCAGCTTCCCATAGCTACAAATTTTAATTTATAAATACATACATGTGTGTACCATGTGTGATGGCCATATATTCTTCAATTTAGTCTTTTGGCTATTTTCGAAGAGTATGGGAAACTGTAGTTTCCAATACTCTTTTTCTACAGTGTTAGTAACAAGATAGAACTCATATTTGAAGCAAACTTACTTATTTAGCAATACAACTGACATTGCTACCAAGTAGCATATTTGAATACCAGTGGCTTTAATTAGAGGAGCGGGATTTTTTTACACAAGATGTTATTCCTGTAGTCCCCCTCTTAGATTAAAAAAAATCTTTTATTGATATTATATTTGAGGAGAGGCTTGTTTTTTCCGTATGTTTAGAGGCTTTCCCTTTGCACTTTGGTTTGACTGACCCATGTGATCAACCCAAATGTGGAAGGCTCAACAGCGTAATTTTTGGAAGTGGTGAAATACGTTTGCGAGGACCTCTGCCTACAAACGGAAAATTAATTTCCTCTGTGCTCCTTGTATAGGCTATGTCACACATTATGCATTTGAAAGGAAAATGTATTCAATTTGACATTGTTAAGACAATAAAAGGATACGTAAAAATTAATCTTTTGGCCCTTTTGAAAAGATTAATTTTTTGATTAACTTATATATTTAAGGTATTAATGACGAATTTTGTCTAAAATTCCAAGCATATGAAAGAGTTGAGCGTATACTGTATAATTCAGTTCTAGAATTTTCTTCGTAAAATCTCTGGAAATAAACATATTTTGTTTTTCTTAGTGTATATTGAGCTGAATTGAATAGTGTATTGAGTAGCTTTGGTCGAGATTGAAGGGTTGATAGTAATACTAATCGAATACTAATACTAATCACTCATTTTATGACTAAAAAGTTCAGGGTATCATTTATAGTATTATATGCCCCTGTAGAACCGACTTACGGAGATGCTAGTGAGTCAGATGAATTTTACTTACAGTTACAGAAGCACACAGTCAGGCTCCCAGGCAGAGATATAGTGCTTTTATTAGGAGATTTTAACGCCAGGTCGGTAGAAATAGTGGTAGATGGTATCAAATCTAGGTTAATTTGGTGTAGGAAAGAAGAACAATAATGGCTAAAGACTGCTGCAATTTTGGTATGACAATCTAGTTATAATCAATACAGTGCTTGGATATAAAATTACCCATAAGGTAATTTGGTATTCAAGTGATGGAGAGACAGCAAACCTTGTTGATTATGCTATTTTAAAAGGAAGACTGACATGATCAGTACAAGATACTAAGGTGTACAGGAGTGCTGTTATAAATGTTAAAATTAAATATCGCCATCTAGTAGTGTCTATGGTTAATTTAAAGTGGAAATTTCGGAAGAGTAACTAATTCCTGGGAAATTATGATGTCAGTAGACTCTAATATGAGAAAATTTCCAGGAACAGTTGAATACTAAACTGAAAAGTTTAAAATTTGATAATGTAGAAGATAGATGGAATAATATTAGGAAAACAATTTGTAAAGTTGTTAAAATTGTAAAGGCGTCTTAAGGAAGAAAATTAGGAACGCAGCTAGGAATATTAGTGAAAAAGCTTTATGTTTAATTGAGAGGACAAGGGGCTTGTGCAAGAATTATCCGAGATCATATGAAAACAAAAGGAATGTAAAGAAAGTGGAGAAACCATTAAAATATGAACTAAGAAGGTGTGAAGTGGAGGCCATGGATAAAATTGCCGAGTATTTAGAAGATGCAGGCAGACGGCATAATAGTAAAATTTTGTATTATCATGTTAATAAATTGAGAGGAAGTAGTCAATCCAGACTTGTCCCAGTTCAAGATAGGAACGGGGCCACAATTAGTGATGAGGAAAGAGTTAAAGGGAGATGGGCATAGCATTTTGAAAATGTGCTAAACCGAGACAGAGTGACAGGAAATGATATAGAAGAAATAAGAAGTCTGTGATCCTTTAGATGTGAAAGAAGATTTGTTTCGTGCGGGAGAATTAGCAACAGCACTATATGGAATCAAACAGTTCGTGGTAACGAACTGTAAGTAAGGAGCGACCCGGCTCAATGGTAACCGAAACTCTAAAAAACGGGATTTTGATACCAATAGATACATCAAAAGAATCAGATTTTAATTCTGATTTCAAATATATAAGTTTCATTAAGTTTAATCTTACCCATCACAAGTTACGTGCCTGAGAAAATTTGGCTGATTTTCGAAAAAGGGGAAAAGACCCCCTAAAAATAATAGAGACTTAATGAAAATCACAGCATCAGATTCAGCATATAAGAGAACCTTACTGAAGAGGTTTCAAGCTCCTATCTACAAAAATGTGGAATTTTCCATTTTTTGCCAGAAGAGAGATCACGGATGCGTGTTTATTTGTTTGTTTGTTTGTTTGTTTGTTTGTTTTTTTTTTTCCCAGGGGTGATCGTATCGACCCAGTGGTCCTAGAATATAGTGGGAGGGCTCATTGGAACGGAAATTAAAAGTTCTATTGCCCTTTTTAAGTGACCAAAAAAAATGGAGGGCAACTAGGCCCCCTCCCACGCTAATTTTTTTTCCCAAAGTCACCCAATCAAAATTTCGAGATAGCCATTTTGTTCAGCATGGTCGAAAATATGATAAAAATGTCTTTTAGGATGACTTGATATTCCAAAGTCCCCAGGGGGAGGGCTGAAAGTTATGAACTTTACTCAATGTTAACATATAGTATTGGTTATTGGGAAGTATACAGACTTTTTCAGAGGAGATTTTTTTCTGGTAGGGGGGGAAGGCGCGGGCCGGGGGCAATATGGAAGGATCTTTCCATGAAGGAAGTGTTCATGGGGGAAGGGACATTGCTCTGAAGGGGGCGCCTGATTTCCCAGCATTATTAAAGAAAAAGATCAGGAATTAAATAAAAAAAACAAGTTTTTCAACTGATCAACTGATTGTGATTAAGAGGTTATTTTTAAAGAACTGGAAAAAAAATTCGAACTATAGTTTAAAGAGCAGAGTATTGACTAGGGGGCGAACCCCCTAATATACGTTTTAAAAATTTATGAATATAGAAGTTCGTTACGTAAGTTAATTCTAGGTTACGTATATTTATTACTAATAAAAACGTTCGTAAATAAAATTAAACAAGTTTCGAGAAAGCCATTTAACCAAATATAATATGCAAATTTTGTTTTAATTATTCATGTACGGTGAGCCAAAATCAAAACCTTAATTAATTAAAAACCTTTAAAAAATTAAATAAAAAAAAACAAGTTTTTTAAACTGAAAGTAAGGAACGACGTTAAAACTTAAAACGAACAGAAATTAGTCCGTATGTGAAAGGAGCTGTCCCCTCCTCAACTCCTTGCTCTTTACGCTAAAGTTTGACTTTCTCACAACTCTATTTTTTTAAACAATAAAAAAACATTAGCGTAAAGAGCGAGGCGTTGAGGAGGGGACAGCCCCCTTCATATACGGAATAATTTCTGTTCGTTTTAAGTTTTAACGTCGTTCCTTACTTTCAGTTTAAAAAACTTGTTTTTTTTTATTTATAAAAATTAAAAGGCCACTTGTGCTGGTACTGTGGTAAATGAGACTCTTCAATATGGTGGCTCTGAGGCAAAAAATAAGTTATAGAAGATTACGAATATGATGATAAAAGCTAGTTTGGTAATTATTGAGGCATTAGCCTGGTCTCTGTAAGTAGAAAATTACTTAGTAATATGATGATTTTTAGACTGAGAGGTGCTTTATAAAAAGTGATAAGAGGAGAACAGTGCAGTATTAGAAAGGGCAGAGGATGTGTCGACCAAGTTTTCACTCTTATGTTATTAACTGAGAAAATAATGAGTGGCAAAGCACCTATGGTCCTCAGAATTATAGATTATGAGCAAGCATTCGATATTGTCGGTAGAAGAGCTTCAGCGGAGGTCTTGTCCTTGTATAGTATACCAGACAGATACAATAAAGGGATTATTGCAATGTACGAGAATAACACTGCAGCAGTTAAGGTATTAAATAAGGCTAGAAGCTGGTTTCGTATTAAATCAGGAGTTAAGCAGGGTTGTGTTCTACCTCCTTTTATATGGATCGTTTTGATGGACTTTGTCTTAAGGAACACAGGAAAGGCAATTTGAGATCACAAAATAAAATCGAGAGGGAAAACTATCCTGGACTTAGATTATGTTGATGATTTAAGCCTCCTAGATGAAAATGTGAGCAAAATGAATGAGATTTAAGAGATTTTGCGAATTCACGGTGCTAGAATAGGCTTGAATATTAATGTTAAGAAGACTAAGTCGCCAAGACTATGAATAAGTGAAGATGAAAAAATGACATTGGGTTACGAAAATATTGACCAGATGCACAGCTCCATTTACCTTGGTAGTATTATTACTAAAGAAGGTAAGAGCAGTGAAGATATTAAAAGTAGAATTGCCAAGGTCCAGGGTGTTTTTCGCAGTCGAAAAAAGTTTGGAAGAATAGAAAAATAAGTCTGCAAACCAAGATTAGAAAATTGGGAGCTATAGTGATGACAGTAGTAACATATCATGAGGTCCGAAACTAGATCTAAAAATAGCCTATGACTATAAATTTACTCATATTACTAACGGGAGTCCAAATGAGTCTTACTAAAAATAAACAAGAGGCTCTAAAAACCGCTCATAGCAACCAGAATCCAAATATGTAAGAGTAAAAATATTATTTTAATTTCCAAAGAGAGAAAAGGGTTAAAAGAATTTGACTTACTTCATAGAGGGGAATATAATGCAACACCGCCATGTAAAACAGTACCTCAAATATCTACTTAGCCGATAAAGCTAAATTGTTGGAGAAATAATTTGAATAGAGTCGGGTTATGTATGTTATATATTTAAAATAGTTTGTTCAGGACGGCCTGCGTATAAGATTTAAAAAAAAATATTTTACAATATAGTCTATCAAAAAGTAGCTAAACAAATATTCGATGTAAGTTAATTTATTATAACAAAATAGTTTGTACTATTTAGCTTAAATAGTTTGTACTATCAACCTTCTTCTTCTTTATAAGCTAATATTCTATAGTATATTAATAACATACTTACTTCGTTTCAACTTTGACAATAGTCTGTTATTATCCAAAACTTTCTTTCGCATAATCTTAGAATATAAAACCAGCCAAATGCCAGCATTTCACCCTGTTATATTTTAATAAACTGGTAACCTGGATTAACCTTTTCGAAGTGTCAATAGCATACGCCTTTAGCTGTTGTTTTCCACATTATTGATAATTAGCAGACTCCATCTAAATATGTTTCGATCTAATTTAAACGTTTTTACTTAAACGTGTTATAAAATATTTATTTAAATGTTGGTGGTTATTTTTTTTAATGATCAATATATAATAAGCATGCTATTGATATACGGAAATAGGAAAAGGTTTATATATTTTTTTTTGCATGTTCAAACAGTTCGATTGTTTTATCACTGAGAAAATATAATTAAATTTTGAAAGTAGAAATTAAAATTTTTCATTAATTAAAAAAGTTGTTTAATATCTGAACGACTTGAAGCACTAAAATATGGTACCGGCCTATGAGGGAAATGATAGAATAATGTATTTTGAAAAGTATTGTTTAGTATTTGGGTATGCAAAAACCCTGAATTAATAAAATCATATATATTTTAAGTTATGATACAACTGGCCTATGAGATAAATGATAAAATTACGTCTATTGAAAAGTATTGCTGAGTATTGGGGTATACAAAACTCGAAATTAATAAAATCATTATATTTTAAGTCATGATACGACAGGCCTATGGAGGACATGATAGAATAATGTTTTTTGAAAAGTATTGCTTAGCATTGGGGTATGCAAAAACTCGAAATTAATAAAATCATTATATTTTAAGTGATGATACGACGGCCCTATGCGGGAAATGATAGAATAATGTCTTTTGAAAAGTATTGCTTAGTATTGGGGTATGCAAAAAGATGAAATTAATAAAAATATATATATTTTAAGTGATGATACCAAGGGTCTATGAGGAAAATGATAGAATAATGTCTTTTAAAAAGTATCGCTTAGTAAAGGGATACTGCAGAAACTCTAAAATTATAAAATCATTATATTTTTTTTGTGATGATTCGCCATGCCTGTAAGGTAAATAATAGAATTATGTATTTTAAAAGTCATTGCTTAGTATTGAGTTATGTAAAAAGTCTAAATTAATAAAATCAAATATGAAAAAAAAACAATATAACAAGCTCTTTTTAAAATAATAATAATAATAAAAATAATACCACAAAAATATTTTCTTTAATATGAGTGAAGGAATACAGGAAGAATATTGTAGCAAAATTCCCCCCCTCCTAACTGAAGCTACTGGTATTCATACATGGTAATTGGTAATAATACAAGTTTTACTGTGATATTATTAAATTTGCTCCAAATACGGACACAAAAGCTGAATTTTGTGTCCTTTACTTACCCAAGCAAAATAAACAGCAACAAAACAGTGAGATTTTATCAGGTAAATGATTATCAAGTAAATTTCTTTAAGAAAGATTGAATTTTGTTCGTATATGACCAATTATCCTGCATTTTCCAGGATTTCTTGTCGGACCACTACTCAAGACCGTTTCCTCAATCAAATAGTAATCCTCACAGACCTCTCATTTCATTTACGTCTCGTGCAACGCTAGGGGGGATTTTTTGAGCCCTAGATTAAAAAGATATAAATATCTGTTCGTAAAGATATATAAATATATATTTGCTTATTGAGAGTTATTAGCGAGCTAGAATCACGAACAACTCGATAGATTATATAGACGGTGCAATTCGAAGCAAGGGTTCACGTACATTTGCTCTGATGAAACAGATTGTGTAGAACTAGGGTTATGGAAATTTTTTCATGATGAGAGCGAACGGTAAAAAGCTGTAGCATTTCCTGAGAGAACTGTTCAATTGATTCAGCCAAATCATCAATTATCAACCGCGAGTTTTGTTCAAGACTATTGAAAACATCAAGTCCCCTTATGAATTGTATTGGTATGGATGTGACAATAGCTTTTATTTGATCATAAAATTCCTGCCAAATGCTATAGCAATAATAAATTTTCTTTGGTTTTTCCAAAAATATTTTATTACAATTTTGAATTATTTTAGCTAAATTTGTCGTTTTCCCAGAAATTGATTGGCCACACAGAAACGATCTGAATGGTGTTTTAAAATGATACATACTGCTGCTGTTGACAACAGTCGGACTACAACTAACTGTAAACCATACTTGTTCAATGAACAAGTAGTAATTTTTCCTTAGATCTATCTAGTACATTAACAACCAAAACATGTTTCATTCATGTATTCGAAACAAAAACTCTCTATTTTAACAAGAACAACATTTATTGATCAAAAACACTTGTTCAACAAGAACAAAAACCATATTCGTTGAACATGAAAAACATTAATATTTTTTAAAAACAAAAAAATTTTTTTTCCAATTTTTTTTTTCAACAAGAACATTATTTTATTGAACAAAAACATTTGTACAAAAAGAAAAAACACGACACTATATACACAACAATAACACTTATTGTCTTAAAAAACACTTTTTGTCCAGCAAGAACATTATTTGTGCACACACACATTTTTTTCGTACAATAGAACTATTTGTACAGGAGCATTTAATTCATAAAAGGTTTAGGTTTAGGTTAATGTATCAGATTAGGTTTGGGTTAGGGTTGGGTTAAATTATCAGGTGAGGTTTGGCTTAGGGTTGGGTTAATTTATGAAAGGTTAGGTTTGGGTTAGGTCAATTTATCCAGACCAATTCAAGAAATTTCAAGTACTGAACTACCTCCTGCTATATTCTTGTTCAGTACAACATTTCTCTTTTTCCTGTGTAGAAGAACCATGATCGCCTCTATGCTCGTGAACAATGTAAAATTGGGGTCATCAATAGTTCGTGCACACTCTTGAGGGTGAATAACGACGTCGCAACGAGACTTGTTCCATACGCTTTCACACATTTTGCCAAACGCTGAATTTAGAATGAGCTTGTACATTTCCTTCTCTACTTTAACGTTTGCCCGAGAGCGTTTATCAACAAAGGTGTCGATAAACGTCTTTAAATAGGGTTTTTGACTGAATTGCAGGATCCTATGTATTTTGGTGATCTTGAAACCATTGTTCACCAATTTTTTATATGTCCCCTTAGCGTTGCACAAGACGTGAATGACAGTAGAGGTCAGTAGGACTAATAATTGAGGAAACGGTCGTGATTAGTGTTCAGACAAGAAACCCTGGAAAATGAAGGATAATTGGTCTTATATTAATAAAAATTCAATCTTTATTAAAAAAAATTTACCTGATATCATTTACCTAATAATCATTTACCTGATAAAGTCTCACTGTTTTGTTGCTGTTTATTTTGCTTGGGTGATTAAAAATTCAGCTTTTGTGTCCATATTTGGAGCAAATTTAATAATGTCACAGTAAAACTTGTATTATTACCAAATATCATCTATGAATAACGGTAGCTTCAATTGGGGGGAAGGGGTATCTACAAGATTTTTCTGAAGTCCTACTTTCAGATTAAAGAAAATATTTTCGTAGAACTATTATTATTATTATTATTTGAAAAAAGGTTTTTTTTGTTTTTTTTGTTTTTTTCTTATTTTTGTTACAGAAATTGAAAAAAAACGAATTTTTTCTCCTTGGATTATGAAGAATACTCTTTTACCCTCTTCTCTGTCCAGGAACGTTTCCAGAATTTTTTTGGATTGAACTGACAAACACAAACAGTAAAACAAAAGACAAACAAAAGACAAACAGTAAAATTCAAAAGACAAACAAATTTAGCCTCCCTGGATTCTGAAAAATACTTTTTATTTATTTTTTGTCTTCCCCTCTTTGGGAGAGGAGCAGCTAAAAAGAACATGGGTGGGGACTCGTTACCGCTTGACCACTTTTCATTCCTCTTTCTTTATATTCTGTAATGTCTGGATAAAATAAAATTTCCTTTTTTGTCTTTTAGTTGTTTCCAATTCTTTTCAAAAAACTGTTCAAGCCTGTCTACGGTAATGGGTCTAATACAAAAAAAGTTCACTAGAGCACCTAGTACCTAGTCCGGAAACGAGATACTCTACTTATGATTAGTTCCGTCTCAAAACTAGGTACTAGGTACTCTGGGGTACTTTTTTTTTAATTAGAATCGTTACCGTAGACAGGCTTGAAATAAAAATCCTTTATGTCTCAGGGATCGTTTCGTTACGATTGTACTACGCCAACTGTTATTGAAAACGATACTATCAAACACATCATGATTACCGAAACAAAATGATGAGTGACGTCAAAATCACAGGTTAAAACATCATGGTGGCAGGAATAGCAGTAAAATGAACCGAAGGGGTAGTAAAGAACGAACCACAAACCCTTGGTAACAATAACAATTGTTGCAAAGAATAAACTCCTGCCTATACTAACTGAAATATTAAAGAAAATGCAATTTTCGACAAAAAATGACACGGCCAGAGTAGCCAAAAATCCATCTTTAAGGACTTGTTTTTCATTTTCCATTGCTTTTCCAGGGTTCAAATCCTAGGGTGCTTTGATAAGTGTATGCTCAAATTCTACTCTCTATGCTTGAAGGCCATCTATTCTTCAATACGGTCTTCTAACTACATTCGAAGAGTATTGGAAACTATAGTTTCCCACACTCTTTGGCTACATTGTTAGTAACAAGATAGAAATTAATCAAGTAAATGGAATAATGAAAAGAATACATACTAATAAAATTAAAGTAATTAATCATTTATCTGATAAAGTCTCACTGCTTCGTGTCTGTTTATTTTTCTTTGGTGATTAAAAATTCAGCTTTTGGGTCCATATTTGAAGCAAACTTAATGAGTTAACAATAAAACCTACATTGTTACCAAGTAGCATATATGAATACCAGTGGCTTTAAACAAAGGAGGGGGATTTTTTCTACATGATGTTTTTCCTGTAGTCCCCCTCTTAGATTAAAAAGAATATTTTCGTGGTATTATCATTGAGAAGATGCTTTTTTTACGTATGTTTGTTAAAGAAATTGAAAAAACAATAAAATTCCCTTCCCTAGAATCGGAAGAATACCGTTACTCCCCCCCCCCTTCAACCCGGGTGGGGTCCCGAAAAATGTTTTAAAAAAGGAGTACAAAAAAAGTTTAAAAGAAAAAATGAAATTTGTTTAAATGCATTGCATTACGTTTTAACGAGTCGGACAAAACATCGGGGGAGGGATGTACTGTATTTGGTCTTGCCGCTCGGATTTGACGCTCTTGGTCAGTACCATTGTTAGAAACTGACGGATGGACAATTTTCAGTGAAAATGAGCGTGTTTGGTAGTTTAGGGGCAGTTCTGCCTAAGTTTTGATCGGAAAATTTGCCGTTTACCTTTAAAATTTTGAAATAAACTTTAATATTATGGGAAATGTTTTTTTCTTTTTGGAAAAAACTAAAGACAAACTGTTAAGTTTACTGAATGTTATTTGAGTGCTGCAACCCAAATTAAATTTGCGACAAACTTTGTTACTCGCATTCTAATAATCTCTTTGACTCTCGTTTTTCAATTATCGCTTGCAGGGTTGCCACCGCTGGGGTGATTTTTCATCCTCTTGGTGAATTACTGGTGATTTTTTTTGAATCTGGTGATTTCTGGTGATTTACTTTTTTAATCTGGGGATTTTCCTTTAGTTCGGTGATTTTTTAAAAAATTGGTTGATACTCCATGCATGATTGGTTTCGCTGTCTTACTGAGGTGAAATAATCTGCGACTTTCATATTTTATGTCTTGTTTTTATTTGTTATTTCTAAAGAGTGGCATTATTTTGGGCTTCTAAGTATCCCCTTGGCTTGGCAATCAGCTTCCCATAGCTACAAATTTTAATTTATAAATACATAAATGTGTGTACCATGTGTGATAGCCATCTGTACTTCAATATAGTCTTCTGGCTTTTTTCGAATAGTATGGAAAACTGTAGTTTCCCATACTCTTTGGCTACATTGTTAGTAACAAGATTGAAATCATATTTGAAGCAAACTTAATTATGTAGCAATACAACTGACATTGCTACCAAGTAGCATATTTGAATACCAGTTGCTTTAATTAGAGGAGCGGGATGTTTTTACACAAGATGTTATTTCTGTAGTCCCCCTCTTAGATTAAAAACAATCTTTTATTGATATTATCATTGAGGAGAGGCTTGTTTTTTACGTATGTTTAGAGGCTTTCCCTTTGCACTTTGGTTTGACTGACCCATGTGATCAACCCAAATGTGGAAGGCTCAACAGCGTAATTTTTGGAAGTGGTGAAATACGTTTGCGAGGACCTCTGCCTACAAACTGAAAAGTAATTTCCTCTGTGCTCCCTGTATAGGCTGTCACACATTATGCCTTTGAAAGGAAAATGTATTCAATTTGACATTGTTAAGACAATAATGGGATATATAAAAATTAATCATTGGGCACTTTTGAAAAGATGAATTTTGTGACTAACTTACATATTTGAGATATTACGGAAGAATTGTGCCTAAAATTACAAGCGAATGAGAGAGTTGAGAGTATACTTAATACTTCAGTTCTAGAATTTTCTTATTAAAATCTCTGGGAATAAACATATTTTGTTTTTCTTAGTCTTTTGTTATAATAAAGGATGGTACAATAACCAGTCACCACAATTAAATTAAATTGCTTTAAGTGATTGAATTCCTGATGCATTTTGTCTCTGAAAATACTCTGTAATTATTAAAAACCGATTTTTAAATTGAACTAGGATTCGAATCAAATTGCTTAAATTTAGATAAAGTCACAGAGGCTAGTCTTAAAAAGTGAAATGCCCTTGGTCACCAAACATTTTATCAAGTCAATTACGTTGGCAACATATCAAACTGAAAATTCCTTCACTACAGTTAAGCTTTTTGGAAGATTTAAATGCTCAGTTACATTGCAATGATTTTTTAGCCTGGTTACTGAATATTTATATTATTTTCTGCGGATTTTTTTTAGTACCATGTTATTGGAGTTGTCCGTGAATTGCTGCTTATTGAATATATTTTCTCATACCTGTCCTTTTCATATTTTATGTCTTGTTTTTATTCTTTATTTCTAAAGAGTGGCTTTATTTTGGGCTTCTGTGTATCTTTTTAGCTTGGCAATCAGCTTCCCTATAGTTCCAAATTTTAATTTGTAAATACATACATGTGGGTCCCATGTGTGATAAAAACGAATTGAGGCTCAGAAATAAAAAAAAATTATAAGGTAAAGAGAGCATAGTCCCACATGAACATAGATTTAACAGCCTATGCCTGATCTTTTTTATGGGACTTAACAGTCTCAAGAAACCAGGGGGCTCAGTCTCAAGGGGCTCTCGTCTAAGAAACCAGGGAAATAAGATTTATCGCTGCTTGTCTGATATTTCAGCTTAGACATGACCCACGAGAATTTTCCGGAAGTAAAATAAATATATAATAAATTGATACCATTTGAGTCGTCTTTTTCAGAGCTAAAGTTTACCACTAAGGATACCAACTATGGCAGGAGACTTAAAAGCGTTCATAATCAAAAGCAATTCCATTTAAGGACAAAAGAGGAGTATTGGGGTTATTATTTTCAATGGAAACCTAGAAAAAAGAAAAAGAAAAGATTTTGCAAAATAAAGACACAGAAAAGTATAATAGTAGTTAAATAAATAAAAAAGGCTCTTCATGTCCAGTAACAGGATTTGAGGTAACAATTTCAGTCTTTGCCTGGAATTCCGGTTTTAGGTATAAATTCTCTTCCTTCTTCAGCAGTTGACGGCCTTTGAAAAACATAATGTCTTAGCTCAGGGGGCCCAGCGCGTCTTTTTGGTGTAAAGCTTATCATTTCTGGTGATTTTTTGTTGATTTTTGTGAAATACTGGTGATTTCTGGTGATTTTCTTGGTGAAAAACTGGTACATTTTGTTTTTGAAAACACTCAGTAATTATTAAATGCAGATTTTTAAACTGAACTAGGATTCAAATCAAATTACTTAAATTTAGATAAAGTCACAGAGGGTAGTCTTAAAAAGTGAAATGCCCTTGGTCACCATACATTTCATAAAGTCAATTAAGTTGGCAAAATATCAAACTGAAAATTCTTTCACTTCTGTTAAGCTTCTTGGAAGATTTAAATACTCAGTTACATTACAATTATTCTTGAGCCTAATTACTGAATATTTCTGTTAGTTTCCTCGGATGTAGTTTTAGTTCTAAGTCACTAGAGTTGTCCTTGAATTGCTGCTTATTAAATATGTTTTCTCATTACATGATATTTTGCCCGTACTTACTTGATTGAACATTGAATTCCTTATTGCTTTTAAACCTTGTTAAAGCACCGATAAATATTTACTATGATTTATTTTTAAATACTCAAGTCAACTCTAACAATTTTCATAGCTCTGGTATCTCCTCATATAGAGTTAATCTTTCGGCTTTTACTAAAGATTATCGTGGGGAGGAGAATTTGATGAGTCTTAACAAATTTTTAAAATGCAGAAAGGCAGATTAGCCTATAATAATTAGCCTATAAAGGCAGATTTGAGAATCCTGAGATTATTTTTCTAACAAGCCCTATTACTTTTTTATATTTCCCCTTAGCGTTGCACAAGACGTAAATGACAGGAGAGGTCAGTAGGACTAATACTTGAGGAAACGGTTTTGATTAGTGTTCAGACAAGAAACCCTGGAAAATGAAGGATATTTGGTCTTATATTAACAAAAATTCAAATTTTGTAAAATTTGATGAAGCCTTGGCTATTTCTAATGATAAGGGTTACACTCAATGGGCGAGGGAAGCCATAAAAATTAAAAAACATATGTTTGCTAACCTTTCCATAAATAGGGACACAGTTAATATATATATTGACCCAATTTATGTTAACCTTCTAAAGAGTGAATCAACAGTCATTAAGGGAGTTAAGATTTTAAATAATCACCAAGGGACTATTTTACCTGCTACACCAAAACGATTTGCTTCAGTAATGGCTATCAAAAGGATTATTTCGCAACAGAATAATTAAAGTAATTTACAGTTTTTTTATTTTTCCTCAGTCACTCTGGTGTCCACACTTAATTAACTATATAATAGCATCTTTGCCCAACGTGGATCATTTTTCGCCAATTGTACATTTTTTTTTTTTTTTTTTTTTTTGGGGTGTGTGTTTTTTGGTTTTTGTTTTATCTTGTTTTTTTTTTTTTTTTATGCTGTTATTCTTGTGTTTATTTTGTGCTTAAGACGCCTTTTTTGGATACAGGCGAAATATCCGCGTTGTTTTGTTTTGCTGTTTTGTTTTCTCTCCACTGGCCACAGTCTCGTTTGTTTTTGTTTTTTTTTTTAGATTTTTCTCTTTGTTGGTTTTTTTCATGGCTGGCAAGTTCGGCTTAAGATCTTTCATTATTATTATTATTATTATTATTATTATTATTATTTTAAAAATGGCTTGTTTTTATGTTTTTTCGTATTTTTGTTACAGAAATTGAAAAAAACGTATTTTTTCTCCTTGGATAATGAAGAATACTCTTTTACCCTCATGCAATGCAATGCGTTACGTTTCAACGTATCAGACAAAAATATCGAGGGGGAGGGGGCACAGGATATGGGCTAGCCCTTTTAATGTCCACGAATTGATGGTATTGAACAGTAGTAACGGTGTCAACTGGCGGAGTGGGCATTTACTTTGGAAGATTTGTTTGCATTGCAAGCCCGAGATTAAAAAAAAGAAATATTTGTTCGCGGCATTTTCAAGAATTTGAATAGTTTGCATGAATAGTAAAATTTAAAAGACAACAAATTTAACCTCCCTGGATTCTGAAAAATGCTTTTTATTTATTTGTTTTCTTCCCCTCTTTGGGAGAAGAGCAGCTAAAAAGAACATGGGAGGGGACTGGTTACCGTTTGACCACTTTTCATTCCTCTTTTCACTCACAGTCAATCTAGCGTCAAATAGGACTCGACCGCAAACAAATTGCAACAGAAATGATTTTTTCACCATCTTGTAGAGAAAAAAAAACTGTACAACATATCAAAAGTTGAGAAACCCAGCGGGGTGCAAAATAAGTGTTTTTTAGCGTTTTCCGTTTGTTTTTTGTTGTTTTTAGCGGAAATTTTCCGTTATCCTAGAGCTTAGCATTTATTTCATGGGAGTCATGTTTCTGAACTAGTTTTGTGTGCTGAATTCGAATATCACATCAGATTCAAGTTATGTCCCACCGTTAGTGTTTCACATTCATCACCAAACAAGAAATTCGTATTTCGTGGCCATATTTCCCTTTTTTCGTCCTTTGGGGCGAATGAAGTCAGGAATAACGTCGCTCTATTGACTGACTACTATATTTTTGGAAAGTTCCGTACATTCTAAGATTGTCGTTGTTGGAACCCTTGGTCCCAGTTTTGTCAGATAAATGTCCCTCCCAGATTCATTTCTTTGGGCCCCTTAATTATTTTCCTTCCTTTTGTAATAAATGTTAATTTTCCTATTATTTTTCCTATTATTAATTTGTACCTGACAGTCTCAGAATTGTGCTTCTTGAACTTTTTGTTGGGAATAGCTTAGATCTGAAAATTGCTACGATCGGCCATGCCATTGTCCAAGCAATTCGACCGCGAGTGCTGATCGCACCATTGCAATTGGGTCTTGGTGTCCAAATGCACCACCATTTTTCATCGCAATACCTCATTGACACTTTAAACTCACTTGGGCTTTGTTCTTCATACTCAGAAGTAACGATGTTTGAAAGAAGTTCAGTGGTCCATGCAGTAATTGACCTGGATGGAATGATGTCTCAGGGATTCATCCACCACATCGCTGACAACGTTGACCATGACATTTGCACCATTGACGGCAGGAACACCTTCCATGGGATGGGGATCATCGCCTCAATAACCCCCGCGCCCAAGTATTTGCCGAGGAAAATTCCCCGAATAAGTCCGTCAGCGGCAGACATAAGAGACGCATACAAAATCCGTGTGCTTCATGTCAGATGTGACGACAGTGTTCTTTCAAAAATCAGATACGTTCGTATTCCTGACTTCACTGCACTGGATCCCAGTGCTAGTCTCGATACTCTCTGGCTTTCGTCGTGATATCTGAAGACTCCAAGGCCGGGATGGAATGGGACATATCAGACTGTCATGGTTGGAAACCATCCGGGGAAAGCGTCTGTAATATTTCTCCCAATGATTGATCTGTCTGCCAGTGATGACACCTGTGTGTACTCTACCTTGATGTTCATCGCAGACCAAGCTAAACGCCATGGATTCGCCCCAGTCGTGACCTTCGATCAGCCATTGTGGTGGAAAGCTATGAAAATGGTTGAGGCTTCTGAACCAGGAAGTGAGCTCTCAGCAGTAGTTCTGAAACTCGGTGGGTTTCACACAACCATGAGCTTTATTGGATTCATAGGATACACAATGGAAGGATCCGGTCTCCGCTAAGTCCTGGAACTTGCATATGCCCCAAACACTGTTCCCCATCTCCTAAGTGGAAAGGCTATTTCACGAGCTGTTCGAGGTCTCTTGCTAGTTGATAGTGCTCTACATGCCGTGCTGCTCTACGAGTTATTTGACGATGATCCCTGTTCAGAACCTGAAACAAAGTTAGGCACCAAAGAAGTTGCAGACCTTAAAACACTATACAGCAAGCTAATGAATGGAGAGGCAACAATGACGGAGGTTGAAGAAAATCCTGCACTCAAGCGGATCAAAGGTTTCGTCAACCAGAAGATACTTGATCTGTCTCAGCACAGAACTTCAAAGCTGTGGTTTCAGCTTATGAATATGGTTGGGATACTTCGTTCTCTCATCAAAGCTGAGCGGATGGGGCTTTGGGACTTACACCTAAAGTCTGTGTCTGAAATGCTACCTTTTCTTGCGGCCTGTGGTCACAACAACTATGCCAAATCGTGCCGAATATACCTTCAGAAGATGGTGAAGCTTGAAGAAACCCATCCTACTGTTCATAGTTCATTCCAACAAAGAATGCACGTCGTCAGACGATCTGATCGCTATTGGGCTGGCTTGTCAACGGATCTAGTTATTGAACAAGAGCTTATGCGCTCGTTGAAAACAGCAGGCGGACTGACTAGGGGTACGGGCATGACCGAAACCCAGAGGTCGCTGTGGGTTTTAGCACGCCCAACCTGCTCTGCTGTTAACCTCCTAATGGAAGATCTGACGCAAATTCTCTATGAGACAAGCGAGCAGCACAAGGAGAACGCAGGCCCCAGACAAGAACGAGACTTCAAGGATACGCAGGCGATGGTCACGTACTTCGAAAATGGCTCACTATTCGGAGGGGATACCCAGCTTAGAAGCATTGCTACCGGTTTGACTGCATATGAATCTGCAAACGTTGACTGTGCGAAGGCTGTCGGGCTAAAAATCCTTGATGCTATGACCGGAAAAGTGGCGAAGGATTTTGTCTTCCGATGAAAGGAACAGGCAGTCCAGATAACAACAAAGCAAACAGCTGGAGGAGATTGCAAGCGACTGGATCCAGCTTTGCTATTCCAACGCTTCATTGCGTTAGCCAAAAGGACAAGACTTCCTGAATCAGCGTGCTTCCGGTATGAACTTTGTTCGTATCCCGCTGCTCTGTTTGACAGCTCATTTATGCAAAGAGTGCCGAACACGGCCGAATTCACCAAGGCCATTGCACTTGCATGCAAACTCGAAGAAATTCCGTGTGTGCTGAACGAAGGGACACACTACGTACTTGACGGCGGATCTCTATTGCACCCAGTCCCATGGATAAAAAATTACACGTATGCGGGTATCATACAGAGCTACTCTCTGTATATTTCGTGGAAGTACCCTGGCGCAACTGTTGTTTTCGATGGGTATGATAGTGGACCTTCCATCAAAGATATGGCCCATTCGTATCGTAATCGAACGATTGGTCGCGAGGTTTTCTTCACGAATGACATGCGTCTGAAAGTTAAGAAAGAAGAATTTCTCGGGAACAAGAAAAACAAGTCAAGATTCATTAATGCGCTTGCAGTTCATCTCCGGCAAAAAGGCTATTTTGTAGTCCAAGCCCCCAGTGATGCAGACGTGCCTATTGTAAAAGCTACTATCGAATCAGCTAAACAGAAGGTAACTGCCGTTATTGGAGAAGATACGGATCCTCTGGTTCTCCTCTGCTACCACTGTGATGTCTCCACTAACAAGGTGTACTTCGCCCCAGAGCCAAAGAAAAATAAAGAGCGAAGGTGCTGGGATGTTCATGAAATGAAAAAAAGATTAGGCCAAGAAGTATGTGGTCTGATCCTCTTTGCCCATGCATTTCTTGGGTGTGATTCTACATCACGTTTCCACAACATCGGAAAAGGTCTTACCCTGAAAATAGTGATAGAAGACGAAAGTTTTCGAGCATCTGCCAAGGTCTTTATGAAGAAGGCAGCAACAAAAATCGAAGTCAAGGAAGCCGGAGAAGACTCACTTCTTATAATATATGGTAGAAAGAAGGGGGGAAATCTGAACGAGCTTCAAAAGCAGCTCTTCGAAAGAAAGCTCGTCACAGCAACGGCTTTTGTTCACCCAGAGCAGCTACCTCCCACATCCTACTCTGCAGCATTTCACAGCTATAGAGTTTACTTTCAGGTACACGCCTGGAATGATGACCGTAATCTAGACTTGGACCCTCAAGAGTGGGGCTGGAAGGACCGAAATGGTACATTATACCCTGTGATGACGGACCTACCCCCAGCACCTCCCCAACTTCTTAAGATTGTTAAGTGTTCCGGCCGTTCAAACTGCACCTCTGTTCGGTGCACTTGTGTCAGAAAAGGCATGTCTTGCACTCTCGCGTGCAAAAATTGTCAGGGAGCAGAATGTGATAATTCTCCCAAATCAGAAGATCTCATCGACGATCTCGACGACAAAGTTTCAAACTACACTGCCAGTGATTAATGTCGCAAGTCATTTGAAAAGTTGCCTGCCTTTTACCAATGTGATTTTTGTTATTTGTGATTTTAGTCAGTTAATACATTAAGAGATGATTTATTATTTCTAAGAAACCTTTTGGTGATGAATGTGAAACACTGTCGGTTGAACATATCCTTGATCTGATGTTATATTTGAGCTAATCGAATAAAAATACTCAATAAATGTTGTCAAAAGACTATGTTATAATAGATTTACGAACTTTGTGAATTGCGATGAATATTGAACATTATTGGTTCACCGTTTATTAAATGTAATTTAATACGTAAGCTTAAAGCATACCACTACCTCAGAAGTATATTTCCTATTAAGTAAACTCAACGACTTGTGATAATCGAAAATATAGAGTTAAAAACGAAAAATAAAACGCAAAACGCTAAAAAACACTAATTTTGCACCCCGCTAGGTTTCTCAACTTTTGATATGTTGTACAGTTTTTTTTTCTCTACAAGATGGTGTAAAAATCATTTCTGTTGCAATTTGTTTGCGGTCAAACCTTATATTGACTGTACTAACATGGGAGCGGACTGGTTACCGTTTGACCACTTTTCATTCCTCTTTTATTACATTCCGTAATGTCTAGATAAAATAAAATTTCAATTTTTGTCTTTTAGTTGTTTTCAATTCGTTTCAAAAAATTTTCAAGCCTGTCAACGGTAATGGTTCTAATACAAAAAAAATACATCAGAGTGCGTAGTACCTAGTTCGGAAACTAGATACTCTGGTTATGAGTAGTTCCGTTTCCGAACTAGGTACTAGGTACTCTGTTGTAATTTTTTTGTATTAGAACCGTTACCGTAGACAGGCTTGAAATCAGATCCTTTATGTCTTAGGGATCGTCTCGAAAGTGATTGAAAGGCAACTAGCCCCCCTCCCACGCCTTCCACTTCCCCAAACACATCGAATAAAAATTTTAAGATAGTCATTTTGTTCAGTGTAATTGAAAGGTTTGGAAATTATGTATTTGAGGCTGGCAACTCCCCTACAGCCCTCAGGGCAAGAGTTTTAAGTTGTGCCCTGTGGGCATATAAGGTATGTATAGTAACGGTGATCGTATAAACTTCGGAGGGGGTCATTGGATTTGTAATCAGAAGTTTCAGTGCCCTTTTTAAGACTCAGAGTGATCAAAAGGTGGATACACCACACCACACCTCATATTTTCCCGACATGCATCTGACAGAAATTTTGAGATATCCATTTAGTGTCATTACAAAAAATAGCCGAGTCAAACTCAAAACGAGTAAAAATTAACAAAATATTAGGGCTGATAACCAACGTGCCTTCTCAAGACTAGAACACAATTTGGGCCTCACTGAAAAAAAATGACCGTGGATTGTCAGTCTAATTGACATATACTGATATTTACTCCTTAAAGTTTTGATAGTTCTTATTTATGAAAGTAAGAAAAGTGAAAACATTTCAAATGTATTTGTTTTCAATAAAGCGCAAAGCGCAAAAGTTTCATTTGCTTATTGATAGTGATTTGTGGTAGTTTTACGCTCGGATGATTATTTGACTTTATTTTTGTTCATTCTTGGCTTAATGGAGCTTTTTACTTTTCTTCGCACATCTTGTTTTGTGGAGAGAGCCTTTTAAATTAATTTCTGTTCGTTTTTTATTGACATAGTCTTTTTCATGGAAAAAAATTACATTTTATATCTTTTCTCTTTTTTTCGATAATAATCCATAGTATGGGTTGCTATTTGTATGTTGGAGAAACTTTGTCAACAATTTTTAATCCTGTCATGATTCATTGCTCAACCGGTTAAGACCGTATTGCTTGCTATCGCCCACTCTATGAATCACGTAATGAAATGAATGACGATGGATTATTGCTAAATTGTCTGCATGCTGTGATATAATGAAAACTTTGTACAATCTGATAAAAGAAAATCTGAAAATAAAAGCCTTTCCCTAAATAAAACTCAACAATCGAAATGATTAGCTGTTATTCCTCCAAAGTGATTTAAGGCTCCAATTATTCGTGATATCAGATTAAAGGAATAGTACAGTGGGGAAAAAGGACTGATTTAGGACTGGTGGCTTCTTCTTTTGCCAGTAAGTCAATTTTAGCTATAATTAAGTTAAGATGGGCAAGATAGAAAATAAAAGGAGTCGTCCAGATATTGATTCTAGCGAGGATATTGCCACAAGTACCCCAAATACGTCAGGAAATCCGGATATTTGGAAGCCAGTGACAACTCAGGTTTCGTTAATGACCCTATCAGAGGAATTTGCAAAGATGATGAACATTGTGCGTGAAACTCATAGCTCAGTCCAATCAATTGAACAGCGATTCATTGTAGTAGAAAATAGAATAACAGCAATTGAATCAGAGAAATTAACCTTAAGGTCTGAATTATCCGGGATTAAGTCTTGTACAAATGCTGTAGAAAATGACATTTATTTGTTGAAAAATGATAATATTAACCTGCAGTCAGAAGTTAAATATTTAAAAGAAAAGACCATATGTATGTCTGATAGGCTTATGGCTGCAGAGTATCAGCCTAACGAAAATAATTTGGTTGTATGGAATGCAGTCTGTGAGGATGAAGATCAAGCCAAACGTATGTTTATCGAGATATGCACGGATGGACTAAATTTACCAGTAATACCCCCATTTTTCAGTTGTTGCAATAAAAAAGGATAAGAAATATTTTAAGGTTAATATAAAAAACCGTGGAAACAAGATTGAAATCCTTAAAAATGGAAAGAAGCTTAAAGGAAGAAATATAGCAAACCAGGGAAACATTTATGTGAGTGATGATGCCCCATTTTCTGTGAGAGAGGCAAGAAAAAAACTATATGAAAAAAAAATGTGTCTTAAAACGATGGGTATAAGTTCATGGGTATCAAACACAGTTCCACCATATCTTCAGTTTAAACGTCCGGGTGGTACAAAAATGAAGTTTACGTGTGATGAATGGATTAAGAAACTGGCAAATAAACCTCTTCCTTCCACAGCTTCCAGAGGTGTTAAAAAATGAGTGTTTGATTGAATGTGTTTTGTTTACTTATTGATTAATTATCATTTCTTTTTCGCTCGGTTTAATCAAATAGATATGGAAAAGTTGATAGTGATGAATTTGAAATGTTTGGGTTAATGTTAATTTTTATTTTTGAGTAAATAATTTAAAATGTTTGCTAATATGAAATTATTTGAGTGGGTGGTAGCGGGCTGATGTCTTTTTGAATGGTTTTGCTTTGTGCCATGAAGCTTACAATAATGTGCTTTTTTAAATTGTATGTCCGCTTTGACGGAATATATTTTTTTTTTTTGTATTTATATAGGTCTAGATATATGTTTAGTAGATAATGATTTTTTTCGCCACTGCCACCCTCTACCGTCACATACATTATTTTTTATTGATGATGGTTAGAGATATTGTTTTACTTCCTGGGAACAGCAATGTCCTGCAAATTGAAAGTCGAAGGGTTGATTTTTCCGGCCAGTTTAATGAAAGGATAAATAGAAATTTAGATACTAATGCCACTGAGATTTTCACAAATGAACCATCAAGGTATATTTTTAAAGAGGAAGCACTACCCTTGTATTGTGATAGGGGCCATTTTGGCCTAAACATTTTTCATTTGAATTGTCAGGGATTGAATTCTGCGCATAATTTTTTATCGGAATTAATAAATACTAATGTCTTTCAGGTGATCGCTGTAACTGAAACGTGGTTAAAAGATAATAACTCGCAATTACTACATATCCCTGGGTATAATTTATATGTAAGGACTCGCGAGTATTACCAACACGGAGGCCTATCAGCTTACATTCAGGCTGATTATAAGGTTTCAATAAGAGAAGATCTTACAATATATAGAGAGAAAGTTTGCGAGTGTTTTGTTTTACATATAACTAGAGAGAATTTGAATTTTTGCATTGTTGTAGTATATAGACCTCCACAGAGCCTGCTCCAAGACTTTATGGACCTATTTGAAGAACAATTAATGAAACTTCCGATTAACTCAATGCCATGTTTTATTATGGGGGATTTTAATATTGACCTTATTGATCAGTCATCTGCTAGCACTGAATTTATTAATAGAAGTTTATCCAATGGGTTTCATCCTTGTATAAATATCCCTACAAGAATTACGGGAACATCAGCTAAGATTCTGGATAACATCCTTTCTAATGTACCCTTGAGTCTTCCCAGGGTCCTTATTAACGATGTATCTGACCACTTTGGAGTTTCAGCTAGCTTTAGAACTGTCACGAAGGTGGTTAAAGACAAAAAATCAAGGATTCCATTGATCAGTAAAAGTGCGATGGTAAAACTTAAAAATGATATAGAAAAGGTGTATTGGTACGATGTTTTAGGCGAAGTTCAGGACGCAAATTCAAAGTTTGTTTTATTTTATGAAAAGTTGCAGAGTTTGATAAGTCAAGTAGTCATATTGAAACCGTTTAATAGAAAGCACTCAAGTAAAAAACCTTGGATTGGTCCTGTGATTTTGAAGCAAATAAATGTAAGAGATAAATTGTTTAGAGCTCAAATAATTAACCCGACACAAGAAAATAAGCAATTAAATAAAATTTATCGAAATAGGTTGAATACAATTTTAAGAAATGAAAAAAAGAAATATTTTGAGAAAAAGTTGAAGGAGGTAGAAGGATGCCCTAAGACAACCTGGGAACTAATAAAAGATGTGATTTGATTAAAAATAAATAGTGCACCTGATGAATTAGTTAGTGTAATGAGAAATACTTTGAATTCTGAAAAGGGCATATGTAATGAATTTCAGAGTTATTTTTCGAATATTGGTCTGAATTTAGCTATGTCAGTTGTACCTGATAGTGGTGACCCAACGTTCGAGTTCTTACTGAGGGACCCCATTGATGTATCTCTTCACCTTAGACTTCTAACAGTTGATGAAATTAAAAAAATTATTTATGGGTTGCGTAGTAATTCATCTGGTAGCGATCATATTACTCTAAAAACACTGAAATGTATTTTTCCTGTTATAGCTGATGTTTTATGTGGGTTAATTAATGAGTGTTTTTGTCAAGGAAAATTCTCAGACTGTTTTAAAATTGACCGAATAACCCCAATTCATAACGGTGGTATTCAAAATGACCCAGAAAACTACATACCAATATCTGTTTTACCCATTATATCCTGTGTTTTAGAGAAGTGGTTTTGTATTAGAATGATGAGTTTTTTGGAGGATCACAAGTTACTGGTGGAGACACAATTTGTGTTACGTAGAAAAAGGACAAAGGCGTTGATTTATTTGAAAACTATTATTAATGATGTATTAGACAAAGGTTTCAAAATAGGTGCTATATTTTTAGATCTGATGAAAGCTTTCGATACTGTGGATCATGAACTTCTACTTAAGAAGTGTGAGGTGTATGGTTTGAGGGGTAAATCATTAATTTTTTTAAGAAGTTTTTTAAGTAATCGTTATCAGTATGTCCAACTAAATGATACTTCTTCCGAAAAAAAACGTATTGAAATAGGTGTTCCGCAAGGATCAGTTCTCCGTCCTATATTATTCTTGATATTTATTAATGATTTACCAAATTGTCTAAATAATTTTTGCTATAGAATAAATGAACTAACGGTAAACCCGACTAATGAAACAGTTTCACTTTTTGCTGATGACACAACAGCCATTAGCCCAGCTAAGACAGCGGAGCTGCTGCAGATTTCCATGAAGGAATCAGTTAATAGAATTACAGCATGGCTGAGGGTAAATAAATTAAGGATTAACATGGCTAAGTCTAACTTTATTATTTTCTCGCGATCATCAAACTTTTACCCATGGATCAAGGAATTAGATATGCCCAATGGCGTTATAAAACGGACTACGTCTTTTAAATACCTTGGGATTGTAATAGATGAAACTTTATCTTTTAAGGAACATGTAACTTTAACTAGCAAAATTCTGGCAAGAAATCTCGGTATAATGAAGAAACTCCAACATTGTTTTCCTAAGTCTGTCCTTCGCCATCTTTATTTTTCTTTAATACACACGTATATACTTTATTGTTCGAGTATTTGGCTCTCTACTTTTTCTTCTACCTTAAAACCAATAAGAGTTCTACAAAATCATGCAGTAAGAATTTTAGCCGGTATATCTCCACATATGTCTGTTAGAGAAATTTACCCAACTTTCAAAATTTTGCCGGCTGCAGGCCTTCGTGAGTTCTATATATTGTGGTTTAGTTTTGGACTGCAACAGGATGTTCAGCCTCGTTGTTTTGGTGATTTATGGTCCATTAGGTCTACTGTTCAGTCTCATGATACAAGGGGTAGCGCGGACTTCTGTGTACCTAGAGGTATATTTTTCCGTTCATGTTTTTCTGCTTTTTATAGAGGTACGCGGAAATAGAATAGTTTGAATAGTGATATTAAGACTATTGGTGACCCCAATATTTTTAGAAAAATCATTAAGGAACTGCTTTTTGCTGAATATGAGTTTTGACTGATTATTTGATTTATTTATTGTGGGGGTTTTGTTGATATGATGTTTCCAGAGGAAGTATAATATATGATATTATTTTGTATTTATTGTTTAGTGTGATGGTATTAGTGGTGTCGGTGGCCAAGTATTCTTTGTTTTAAGGATTTTGTTTTCTCTACCTCCCCCACGGACAAGCTTTGCTTTTTAGGGGAGGCAGCAATAATTTTTTGTTGATATGTTTTTTTTTCAATAGATAGATAGATTTTTAGATAGATAGATTTATTTTTTTCCATATACCAGTAAAATAATTACATAACAATCTACAAATCCCACAAAGGCTCCATGGCCTGTAGGAGGGGGATTATGAAAAGATCAAATAAACATTAAACATTTAAACGCTTAAGATTTAAACAATATAAACATAACGTTAATATTTAAACATATAAACATAAGCATTTAACTTTTAACATTTAAAGCATTTGCTTAATAAAAAAAAAAAAAAAAAAAAAAAAAAAAAACAAAAAAAAAAGGAGAGTTCACTAAATAAGCTTTATCAAACTACAGTGAATCACAACATCTATAAAAAAAAAGGAGAGTTCACTAAATAAGCTTTATCAAACTACAGTGAATCACAACATCTATATATATATATATAAAAAAATAATAAAAAAAAAAAATTAAATGAAATAAAACTTTTGGCAGCAGGCAAAAGTAAAGAAAATTAATCACATGAAAACAAATATTTTTTTACTAGTCTTTTGAATGTACCAAACGAGTGGTATTCTCAAGCCAAATCGGGAAGGGTGTTCCATATCAAATGACACGCAACGAAAGGATTAAAATTGGATCTTATTGTTGGTGTATGGGGAATTTGGATATTTAGAGAACTACGGAGTTGATAATCTGACCGATCAGATACAAAAGAAGATGTAAACCTAAGGGACCTAGGAATATCACCATGGAGATGAAGAAAAGCGAAAGCCACACAGGAAATAATATAAAGTTTTTTAATATGAAGTAATGGTTTAGTTGCCGAACGATTTACATCCTGGATAAGATTTATAGCTTTATCATAAGTATTCGAAAGCGGTTTGAGAAAAGAAGGGAAAGTAGACATCCATATGACTGAACAATAGGAAACATAAGAATGAATTAGGCTATGAAATAGGATTCTTAGAATTGGCCCTGGAAAGATATGTTTTATTTTTCTTAGAATACCGAGGTTTCTGCATACCTTCATTTTAATCAAATCAATATGGTGTTTAAAAGATAAATTTTCATCTAGGAGGATGCCTAGGAAACGGACATGGCCATCCTTTGGTCTACTAATAAAGCCTTTGGATATATGAATTTCAGATAATTGAGGACAAGCCTGGGATATACGAGAAAAAACTAAAAAACTGGTTTTAGAAACATTTAAGGCAAGAGAGTTAGCATCAAAACAAATTGAAACTCTCTCAAAGAGGTCCACTAACTTTGTACGAACCTCATCCTCTGTTCTCCCAGAAGTAATAAGGGTGGTATCATCGGCAAAAGTAACAAGAGAATCCGAGGTATGCAAACTATAGTTGTGGGTAAGGGAGACTGTTGGATGACATAGACGACAGCAATAAAGAGGATTTTTATTTACAACTGCAAAAATTAGGTCATTTATATAAATTAAAACAGTGCCGGCCCTAAAACTGACCTTAAAGGGACTCCCTGGTCAACACATGATGGTGAGCAAAAAAGTGGATCAACAGAAATTATTCTACCAGACAAGAAAGACTTGAACCAATAAAACACACTACCTCTTACGCCAAAATGAGAAAGTTTAAATAGAAGAACACTGTGGGTTAAAGAATCAAAGGCTTTACGAACATCCAGAAACAAAGCAGCAGGAATCAAATGGGAATCTATGGCAGAGTGAAGATAATTCAGTAAAACTGCACAAGCATGCTCAGTCGAATGATTTGCTCGAAAATCAAAATGAAAATTGTGAAAAAAATCTTTAGAAGTAAGAAAATTATTAACACGAGAAAGCATCGCTTTCTCAAATATTTTCCTAAAAACATACAACAAAGAAATTGGCCGATTGTTGGTTGGTTCATTTCGTGCCCCCCCCCCCCCCCTTATACAATTTGATGACTCGAGCACGCTTGAGACTACTCGGGAAAATACCATGCTGAAAGGAGAGGTTAATAAGTTTTGTTAAGGGATAAATAATGGAAGGAAGTATGAAATTAATTACTTTAGTAGGAATATTATCAGGGCCAGACGACGAACAATTTTTCAATCTCATAACAATTTTAGCTATTTCTTTCTCCGTCGCTGGTTCCAAAAACATTGACTTCATACAAGGTAGTCCAAGATAAGACCTGAAGTTGGATCCTGAAGGAGAAGAACCAACAGCCGAAGCGGTCCTTTTACCAATATTCGCAAAATATGAAGTAAATGCATCTTGAACATTCAGTTCACCTTCGATGATTTTGCCATCGAGATCCAAAAAAGAAGGGGCTGATGGAGACTGAAAAAAGGGCCTAAGCACAGAATTTATAACCTGCCATGTTTTTCGTATATCTTTTCCACAATCTGAAAAACAATTAAAATAATACTGGGACTTGGCCTTTCGACACACAAAATGATAAATATTCCTATAAATTTTAAATCGCTGAAAGCAAATAGTTTTCATTGAAGGGCTAGCAGACTTAAAGGCCCAATAAATCCTTATTCTTCTTCCTGACACAAACGGTATTTTTTAATTTGATTTTATATCTTCTAAAGTTGACCTGAAAAATGAAATTTAATATTATTCCAAAAAGTTTCTTTCTGTGTTCTTTGACAACCTGGATACACTCACGCTCTTTTTAATTATTTAAAATGTAAAAGCAAAAGCAGTAATAGTAGTATCCCCAAAACTTTAAACTTAATACCCCCAGTCGTTGTCGATATATTGCTGAGGAGGCTTATTGGCAACCATAACTACAACGCCGTTTGATTTATTTTAAAGCAACATTTAGTTTTAAAGCATTATGGCCTAATTGCATAATTATGCGGGATTGACATGCCTAAAACCCCTAAAGACATAGTTGCTGGACCATTCTACTATACTGAACAAAATGGCTGTCTTAAAATATTTTCTCAAATAAGTTGTCTCAGAAACCAGTCTGTTTGCTTCTCCCCGTGCCTGTCTTTGTCGGTCTGTACGTCTGAATCTATACTCTCACTATCTTTGCATGTGTGTCTGGGCTGCTGATTGCTTGTCCCAGTACCTGTCTTTGTCTGGGCAGGTGTTTTCTTGTCCCAGTGCCTGTCTTTGTTGGGTTTTACGTCTGAATCTATATGTTTGTATGTGTGTTTGTCTCTCTCTCTCTCTCTCTCTCTCTCTCTCTCTCTCTCTCTCTCTCTCTCTCTCTCTGTCTCTCTCTCTCTCTCTCTCTCTCTCTCTCTCTCTCTCTCTCTCTCTCTCTCTCTCTGTCGCTCTCTCTCTCTTTCTCTCTCTTTGCTTGTGTGTCTGGGCGGGTGTTTGCCTGTTCTCGTGTTTGTCTTTGCCGGTTTCTATGTCTGAATCTATATATTTGTATGTGTTTTGTATCTCTTTCACTCTCTTTGGTTGTGTGTCTGGGCGGGTGTTTGCTTATCTCAGTGCCTGTCTTTGTCGGTTTGTGTGTCTGAATCTATATATTTGTACTTTTTTTGTCTCTTTCACTCTTTTTGATTGTATGTCTGTGTGGGTGTTCGGTTTCTATAACCGAATCTATATATTTGTATGTGTTTTTTTATCTCTCTCACTTCCATTCGATGGGTCTGGGCGGGTGTTTGCTTATCTCAGTGCCTTTCTTTGTCGGTTTGTATGTCTGAATCTATATATTTGTTCTTGTTTTTTGTCTCTCTCACTTCCATTGCTTGTGTGTGGTGACGGGTGTTTGTTTATCCCACTGCTTGTCTTTGTCTCTTTGTACGTCTTAATTTATGTCTCTGATATGTGTTTATATCTCTCTCTCTGTTTAGCTGTGTGTCTGGGTGGATATTTGCTTCTTCTCAGCGCCTGTCTTTGTCGGTTTGTATGTCCAAATCACTTTATTTGTACACGTTTTTTGTATCTCTCACTTTCTTTGCCTCTGTATCTGGGTGGGTGTTTGCTTCTCCCTGTGTGTGTCTTTGTCGGTTTGTATGTCTGAATCTATACTCTCACTCTCTTTGCCTATGTGTCTGGGTAGGCGTTTGCCTGTCCCAGTGCCTGTCTTTGTCTTTTTGTATGTCCGAGTCAATATATTTGTATCTGTTTTTGTCTATCTCACTTCCTTTGTTTGTGTGTTTGGGTGGGTGTTTGCTTATCTCAATGCCTGTCTTTGTTGGTTTGTATGTCTGAATCTATATATCTGTATAGACTTTTATCTATCTCACTCTCTCTGTCAATGTGTCTGGGCGGATGTTTGCTTCTCCCAGTACCTGTCATTGTCGGTTTGTGTGTCTGAATCTATGTAATTTTATGCATGTTTGACTCTCTCACTCTCTTTGCCTGTGTATCTGGGTGGGTGTTTGCCTCTCTTTCAGTGTCTGTCATTGTCTGTTTTTAAGTCTGAATCAATACTCTGACTCTCATTGCTTGTGAATCCGGGTGGGTTTTTGTTTCTCTCAGTGTCTGTCTTTGTCCGTTTGTATGTCTGAATCTATATATGCGCGTGTGTTTTTATATCCCTCCTTCTCTTTGCCTATGTGTCTGGGCGGATGTTTGCTTCTCTCAGTGTCTGTCTTTGTCGGTTTTTACCTCTGAATCCATACTCTCACTATCTTCGCTTGTGAATTTAGGTGGGTGTCTGCTTCTCTTAGAGTCTGTCTTGGACGGTTTTTACGTCTGAATCTATACTCTCACTCTCTTTGCCGTTGTGTCTGGGAGGATGTTTGCTTGTCCCAACGCTTGTCATTGTCGGTTTGTATCTCTTAATCCATGTCTTTGCGTGTGTTATTGTCTCTCTCACTCTCTCTTTGCCCGTGTATCTGGGTGGGTGTTTGCTTCTTCCAATGTTTGTCTTTGTCGGTTTGTACGACTGAATCTATACTCTCACTCTCTTTGCCTATGTGTCTGGGCAGTTGTTTGCCTATCCCAGCGCCTGTCTTCGTTGGTTTTTACGTCTGAAGCTATATGTTTGTATGTGTTTTTGTCTCTCTCTCTCTTTGTCTCTTTGCGTGCGTGTCTGGGCAGGTGTTTGCTTGTCCCAGTGCCTGTTTTTGTTGGTTTTTACGTCTGAATCTATATGTTTGTATGTGTTTTTTTCTCTCTCTCTTTGCTTGTGTGTCTGGGTGGGTGTTTGCCTGTCCTACTGCCTGTCTTTGTTGGTTTTCATGTCTTAATCTATGTATTTGTATGGGGTTTTGTCTCTCTCACTTCCATTGCTTGTGTGTCTGTACTTACTTTGTACTTGGGGCGGGAATCAGGCGTTTCCACCTCGCCCGGCATCGATGATCTTGGAGACCTTCTTGGACCATGTTGAGCGATCTTCTGCCAGCTGCTCTGCAAAAGCGAGCCACTGAGTTGACCATCTGTGTCCGAACTTTCTTAATCCCCCGATAGGTTCAAGGTCTGATGTGGCCAGGTTCCACCAGTTCTTCCTCTGTCCTCCTTGGCGTCTCTTCCAGGAGCTAATAGGCTCGACAAGAAGTATTTGGCGAGGCATGTATTCTGGCGGCTTCCGTAATACATGGCCCAACCATTTCAAACGGCGTTCTTTAATAGTGAGCGCAACATCTCTCTGAATATTGCACATTCGACGTCGATCCGCGCTGGAGATACGGTCACGCAGCTGTATTCTGAGAATTCTTCGCAGACAGGTATGCTCAAACACCTTCATTGTTTTCTCATGCTGTAGTTTTACCGACCATGTTTCGCATCCGTAAAGGAGAACGGTGCGGACTAGTGCCATGTAGATTCGAACTTTCGTTCGGACACTGACTTCGCGGCGATTCCATAAGGGTTTCCGAAGGGAGGCAAAGACTGTCTGCGCTTTCTGTATTCTCTGTTAGATATCAGCGTCGGAAGATCCATCAATACATATTTGGGAGCCTAAGTATGTAAAACAATGGACTTTTTCCAGCTGAACTTGATTGACAGTTAGTGTGAATGGTCCTGTGTCGTGGTTAATAGTCATGAATTTCGTTTTCTCTGTGCTGACTTTCAAGCCGATCAGGTCTGCCCAGGCCACCACGTTGTCAAGCATATTTTGAGCTTCTATGGGGTCTGACAGGAGGCCAACATCATCCGCATAATCGAGGTCAGTCATTGAAAGATTCTGTCCGATCTGAACTCCTGGATAGGACGACAGTGCATTTTCAAGTGCCCAATCGACGCAATAATTGAACAGAGTCGGAGAGAGGACACACCCTTGTTTTACTCCGAACTCAACCAGGAATTCTTCAGTTTCTTCACCATAGACTCGAACTCGGCTCACTGACGCGTCATAGTATGCCTTCATCAGTTCAACAAACTCCAGCGGCATTCCGTCATTCTCTAGGATCTTCCAAAGTTTCTGGCGAGTGACAGAGTCGAAGGCGGCAATGAAGTCGAGGAACATCAAGATCAGGGGTAGATTGTACCTTTCAAACTGCTGGATAATGAGGCGAAAAACGAAGATATTATCATTACAGCCTCTACCTTGCCAAAAACTGGCTTAATTTCCTCGGGTTCTCTTCTCCCTTGCCCCTTTGAAGTGCTTTAAGAATATGGTCCCGAATATTTTGACCGCATTATCTATAAAACTTATTCTGCGGTAATTTTTGCATTCGGTTTTATCTCCTTTCTTATAGAAAGGGAGAATGACTGATGTCTTCCAATCTTTTGGGAAAGAATTGGTCTTCCACACTTCTTCGAGAATGCCATGGAGCTGTTCAGCAGTGACCTCAGGGCATTGTTTGTACACTTCCGGGGGGAGGGCGTCTTCACCTGGGGCTTTGTGGTTCTTCAGGGTCTTGATCGCTTTTAGTATTTCGGCTCTGGTCGGTGTATCCAGCTCGACGTCATAGGGTTCTTTAGAAACGGCAGGTGGGAAAGCATCAGGAGCGGATGATGGGGATGGGTTTAGGAGGATCTGAAAGTGATCCTGCCATCTTGCTAAGCACTCCTTCTGACAACTGATGATTTTTCCTGATCTGTCTTTGACTATTTCTGAGACAGCAGCCTTCTTACCAACGGACTCTTTCAGGATCTGGTAAAGCTTGCGGGTATCATGTGAGCGTGCTGCTTTCTCTAACGACACGGTAGCATCTTCCCACATTTGGCGGTGGTCCATACGAACAGAGCGTTTTACCTGTCTGCGCAGCTCTATTGTTTCTTCTTTAGGGCCGCTCATCTTTTGTCTTCGCTCACCGACTATTGACAGGGTCCTAGCGGTAATCCAGTGCTGTTAGTCAGTTCCAAATTGAGGGCCTGCCGAACTTCTTTGTCTTGGAGCTTACCAATGTCGAATCCTGCCTTGGGCTTGTTTTTTCTCCGAGTTGCAAGACGTAGCAAAATTTTTGCAGCAACAAGCCTGTGGTCAGACCGAGATTGCGAGCCTGTGTCCACACCGTTGTAAGAGCGAGAGTCCTGTACGGAGCTTCTCCAGCGCTTGCGTACGAGAATGAAGTCTTTTTGAGCCTTAGTGACACCGTCATTTGAATGCCAAGTTAAAAGGTGGCTAGGTTTGTGCTGAATTATGGTATTGGTGACAACAAGGTGGTTCATCAAGGCGTAGTTTAACAACCTTTGCCCATTCTCGCATCTGTGACCTTGTCCAAATTTTCCCAGGACTTGTCTTGTGGTTTGGTCTGACGGACCAACTCTTGCGTTGAAGTCTCCAGCAACAATCAAGTAATCACTTACGGCAACAGAAGAAGACAGCTGCTGTAGCTCACCGTAGAAACCATCCTTGGTCGTATCAGCAGCGTCAAGGGTGGGGGCATAGGTAGAAATTATTGACACATTTGCGGGGTTTCCTTTTAGTCTGATTCTGGCAAGTCTGCAGGAGACTGGTTCCTATTCTAGGAGAGCATTTCTGGTTCTTTGGTTCATGATGAAACCAACTCCGTGGAGTCCCGAATTATCCTCTACTCCGGAGTAGAAAAAATTGAATTGATGTAGCGTTTCAGGAGCTCTAATAACTATGGAGCCAGAACCTGAAATTCTGGTCTCGGATATGCAAAGTATGTCTATGTTGTACTTCTCCCTCTCATGCACTAGAAAAACTTGCGTGGCTTCTTGTTTGACGGATCTTACATTCCAGCATCCCCCATTTATTCTAGATTTTGCCTGTTTAATGACTGTAGTGGGTTTTCCTAGATTTATGGCATGAAAAGGATTTTTCGACTTCGCCACCATATTCGAAGTCGCGTCGCCTGCCAGGAACGCCGTAGTATGGTTGGCTTGTTTACTTCTCGACACCCACGCCAATACAGGGGCCGCGTCGCTTGCCGGGGACGCCGTAGCCGTTACAACTTTTCTTCTAGGTCTCAAATCCATCGATGTTTCTTTGGAATAGAGTTTACCGCAAGGTCCCCAGTCTTGCGGGTCACCCGGAGCGTGTTGGCCACCAAATCGCTCGGCGTGGAGCTCAGTGGTGTTTACACCCTTCCACCGCTTTGAGGTGCGCTGACGGATTTCTTCTGCTGCCCAGGGACGGAAGATCGAGCCTCATTGCCTGTAACTACCATCAAGGTAAACTTAGCTCGACCTTTGATTCCCACCTGGAATCAGCAAGGGCTTCAGGAAGGGACTTGTGTGTCTGGGCGGGTGTTTGCTTATCTCAGCGCCTGTCTTTGACGGTTTGTATGTCCGAATCTATATATTTGTACGTGATTTTGTCTCTCTCACTTCCTTTGCTTGTGTGTGTCTGGGCGGATGTTTTCTTGTCTCAGTGCCTGTCTTTGTTGGTTTGTATGTCTTAATCTATTTATTTATATGTGTTTTTATCTATCTCACTCTCTCTACCTATGTGTCTGGGCGGATGTTTGCTTCTTTCCGTATCTGTCATTGTCGGTTTGTATGTCTGAATCTATGTATTTTTATGCATTGTTGACTCTCACTCTCTTTGCCTATGTATCTGGATGGGTGTTTGCCTCTCTCTCAGTGTCTGTCATTGTCGGTTTTTACGTCTGAATCCATACTCTCACTCTCTTTGAATGTGTGTCCGCGTGGGTGTCTGCTTGTCACGGTGCTGTTCTTTCTCGGTTTGCATGTCTGAATCTATATAGTTTTATTTGTTTTAGTCTCTCTCTCTCAGTCTCTTTAACTTTGTCTCTGGTCGTGTGTTTGCTTGTCCCAGTACCTGTCATTGTCGGCTTGCATGTCTTAATCTATGTATTTGTATGTGTGTTGGTCTCTCTTAGTCTCTTTGCCTATGTGTCTGGGCGTGTGTTTCCTTCTCCTCATGCCTGTCTTTGTCGGTTTGTTTGTCTGAATCTATGTATATGGTTGTATTTTTGTCTCTCTCTTTTTAGCGTACCCTAGAAATAATGGAAATATGACAAAGTAATAGATAACATATTTTAATAGATAACATATTTTTAATGAAATAATGACATATATGATATTAATATAAATATATGTTAGATAAATTATTATACTTTATTAATATCAATGATCAACTATGGAGTTTTTGAGTCTGTTCCATAAAACCACTTCTCCATGTTCTCTCTTGATATTGTAGCTGTTGTCTTCTCTTAACTCGTAATCGGCAGAATAATCATTATTCCATTTTGAATCACACACAATATTTACTGGTTTGTCACCGACAGATTCAATATACGTTTCATCTTTGGTATTATTTGATTCATTGACTGTTTGATCAATGGTAGTAACGTTTGCTGGCACTTTGTTTTTCATCGATTCATCTTTACATTCCTTAGTGATATTTTCTACCAATGCCCCTTTTATTTTTCCGGCAATTTCACTGTCTATTACAACATCATTTTTACAAAGGTAACACTTCCGGCACGTAGACAAGATATGGTTTATGATATTAGTAGAAGAGAAGGCCTTTCTTTTTGTCTTTGCTTTCATTTGAATGCTAATACCTAAAAGATGACGATAGGTTCTATCAACTGGTAGCATGTTACCGGAAGCACTAGCAAGAAGATACCCCTCTTCATCCACTATTATTTTTATGCTAGCGTTCTCTTTGAGTTCAATCATCTCCGGAGATCTCAATCTCGCATATTCACCATTTCTACAATGGAATTTTTATTTGGTACTCCAAAGAAATTTAATTCCTTACTGTCATGACAATGCATGAATACGTTTCCGATAGTGCTACCACATGTACTTGTTTCATATTTTAAATACTTCTCTTTGTCAGCATTCAATGCTACAATACCACTATCATGTGAACACACTTTCTTAAAATGCTTCATCTTCACTTTTTTAGAGATATTAGTTATGTGTTTATCGTTCCACTGCGTAAAAAATACTGATTTAATACATGCAATAAACTAGATAGTGTCGATAACCCACCATAGTGTAAAAGTGAGGAAGCCATGTCGTGTCTATGAGAAAGCATGGAGTACGATTGATAGAGCCGCATGCATATTTCATGTTAAATATCCTTACATCTATAAACATAAAACATCCATACAAATAAAAAACATTAAATAAAACATGGAATGATACCCCGCTTGTATGGTGACAATAAAAATCCTTACATCCATAAACATAAAACATCCATAAAAAACATCAAATAAAACATGGAATGATAGCCCGCTTGTACGCCATTTTTGCCAGAAGAAAGATAACGGATGCGTGTTTATTTGTTTTTTTGTTTGTTTTTTTCCCAGGGGTGATCGTATCGACCCAGTGGTCCTAGAATATCATGGGAGGGCTCATTGGAACGGAAATTAAAAGTTCTAGAGCCCTTTTTAAGTGACCAAAAAAATGGAGAGCAACTAGGCCCCTCCCACGCTCATTTTTTCCCCAAAGTCACCCGATCAAAATTTGAGATAGCCATTTTGTTCAGCATGGTCGAAAATATGATAACTATGTCTTTTAGGATGACTTAATCCCCCGAAGTCCCCGGGGGTGGGGGCTGAAAGTTATGAACTTTACCCAATGATAACATATAGTATTGGTTATTGGGAAGTATACAGACGTTTTCAGGGGGGATTTCATCTGGTAGGTGGGGGATGTGGGTCGGGGGTTATATGGGGGGATCTTTCCACGAAGGAAGTTTTCATGGGGGAAGGGACATTGCTATGAAGGGGGTGCCGGATTTCCCATCATTATTAAAGAAAAAGATCAGAAATTAAGTAAAAAAAAAAGTTTTCTACTGAAAGTAAGGAGCAACACCAAAACTTAAAACGAACAGAAAATATTACGTATATGATTGGGTTTACCCCCTAGTCAATACCTCGCTCTTTAAGCCAAAGTTTTTTTAGTACTTTCATAAGAGCTATTTATTCTAATTAACGGCCTTTGTGATTAAGGGGTCATTTTTAAAGAATTGGAACAAAATTCAAACTTTAGCTTAAAGAGCAAGCTATTGACTAGGGGGCGAACACCCTAATATACGTATTAAAAATCTCTGAATGTAGAAGTTCGTTACGTAAGTTAATTCGTAAGTTACGTATATTTAATACTAATAAAAACGTTCGTAAATAAAATTAAACAACTTACGAGAAAGCCATTTAACCAAATAAAAGTAAAATTAATATGCAAATTTTATTTTAATGATTCATATACGGTGACCCAACATCAGAACCTGCATTAATTCAAAAACGTTCAAAAATTAAATAAAAAAACAAGTTTTTTAACTGAAAGTAAAGAACGACGTTAAAACTTAAAACGAACAGAAATTATTCCGTATATGAAAGGGGCTGTCCCCTCCTCAACGCCTGGCTCTTTACGCTAAAGTTTGACTTTCTCACAACTCTATTTTTTTAAACAATAAAAAACTGATAGAAATGATGATAGAATAATGTCTTTTGAAAAGTATTGCTTAGTATTGGGGTATGCAAAAACTCGAAATTAATAAAATCATATATATTTTAAGTGATGTGATGACAGGCCTATGAGAGAGATTATAGAATAATGTCTTTTGCTAAGTATTGCTTAGTACTGGGGTATGCAAAATCTCGAAATTATTAGAGTCATAGATATTTTGTGTTATGTGATGACCAGCCTATGAGGAGATTATAGAATTATGTCTTTTTGAAAAGTATTGCTTAGTATTGGGGCATGCATAAACTCGAAATTAACAAAATCATTGTATTATAAGTGAGGATACGACAGGCCTATGAGGGAAATGACAGAAATATGTCTTTTGAAAAGTATTTCTTAGTATAGGGGGAATGCAAAAACTCGAAATTAATTAAATCATTATATTTTTAGTGATGATACGACAGGCCTGTAAGGGAAATTATATAATAATGTCTTTGAAAAAGTATTGCTTAGTATTGAGGTAAACAATAACTCGAAATTAATAAAATCATGTACTAAAAAAAAACAAAAAAAAATCCATATTTAAATTAATAATAATAATACCACGAAAAGATTTTAATTAATCTGAGCGATTGAGTGCAGAAAAAATCTTGAAGGAAAATATCCCCCCCTAATTGAAGCTACTGGTATTCACACATGGTACTTTATAATAATAAAACTTTTACTGTGACATTATTAAATTTTCTACAAAAATGGACACAAAAGCTGAATTTTTAATCACCCAAGAAAAAAACACAGCAACAAAACAGTAAGACTTTATCAGGTAAATTTCGTTAATAAAGATTGAATTTTTGTTCATATATGACCAATTATCCTGCATTTTCCAGGGTTACTTGTCGGACCACTAATCAAGACCGTTCCCTCAATCAAATAGTAGTCCTACTGACCTCTCATGTCATTTACGTCTCGTGCCACGTTACGGGGAAGTAATAGGGCTTGTCAGAAAAGTAAGCACCCCTTTTTTGGAGCTCTGGCACAAAATAAAAAAAAACTCTATCGTGGTCAAGGAATTCTTTATAAACCAATTTGCTCTGTATCTTTGAACTCTAAAGATTTGCAATTTCTGGGAGTGAACACTTTAAATGGAAATTGTAATTAGATCCGTGAACGAAACTCGTAGGAATGTGAGATTTTAAAATCGTTTGGTATGAAAAATACTTTTATTTTTTCTGTTGACCGCCAGAGATCAGTGACAAGCATAAATTCATCTAACTATGTAAGTACCAATAGTAGGCATAAATTCACCTAAAAATAGGTATTAGAATGCATCAATATTAGACAAAACGCATAGCTATAGAAATTACATAACAAAAAATATCCTTATTTGGTACACTACAGTTTTCACTGCCAATTTGCCTTTTGGTGATTTTTTTATGAGTTTTTATGAGAGAAAATGGTGATTTTTTTGCGTTCAGTGGCAGCTCTGCTCCTCATATAGAGTTAATCCTCCGTCTTATACTAAAGATTATCGTGGGGAGGGGCACTTGATGAGTCTTAACATATTTTATGAATGCCAAAAGGCAGATTAGCCTATACTCTTGTAGTACGTTTTAAAATTCCAAGATTACTTTTCTGACATGCCCTATTACTTATTTACTTCCCCTTAGCGTTGCACGAGACGTGAATGACATGAGATGTCAGAAGGATTACTATTTGAGGAAATGGTTAAATTTACTTGAAATTGGTCCTCAAGTAGTAATCCTACTGACCTCGCGTGTCATTTACGTCTCATGCAACGCTAAGGGGAATTTTGCAAGCCCTAGATTAAAAAATATATATATATATATTTGTTCATGGCATTTTAAAAAAATGAATAGTTTGCATGAATAGTAAAATTGAAAAGACAACAAACTTAACCTCCCTGGATTCTGAAAAATGTTGTTTTTTTTTTGTTGTTTTTTTTGTTGTTTTTTTTATTCCCCTGTTTTAGAGAAGAGCAGCTAAAAAGAACATGGGAGGGGATTGGTTACCGTTTGACCGCTTATCATTCCTCTTTTATTATATTCCATAATGTCTAGATAAAATAAAATTTAGTTGTTAGTTGTTTTTAGTTGTTTCCAATTCGTTTCAAAATTTTTTTCAAGCCTGTCTACGGTAATGGTTCTAATACAAAATAAAAGTACACCAGAGTACCTAGTACCTAGTTCGGAAACTAGATACTCTGGTTATGAGTAGTTCCGTTTCCGAGCTAGGTACTAGGTACTCTGGTGTACTTTTTTTTACTTAGAACCGTTACCGTAGACAGGCTTGAAATCAAATCCTTTATGTCTTAGGGATTTTCTCGTTACCATTGTACTACGCCAACTGTTATTGAAAACTATATTATAAACACATCATGATTTCGCAAACAAAATGATGTATGACGTCACAATCACAGATTACAAACATCATGGTTGTAGGGGTAGCTGCAATCTAGTAAAGAACGAACCACAGGAGTAGCAGGAGTAGTAAAGAACGAACCACAGCCCTTGGAAACAATAAAAATTGTTGCAAAGAATAAACTCCTGCCTATATAACTGAAATATTAAAGAAAGTGCAATTTTCGACAAAACTTTAGTAACTTTAGTAACTTAAGTTTTTTAAAACTTAAGTTAATTAAGATTTTAGTGAATAAATATCAGCATATGTATATTAAATTGACAATCCACATTTTTTTTCAGTAAACTCATTTGAATTTTTTTTAAGTAAAGTACAAATTATATTCTGGCTTTTAGAAAGCATAGGGGTTTTGAACTCTACTCATAATAATTTATGCTCGTTTTGAGTTTGACTCTGCTATTTATTTTAATTTTTGTTCGTTTTGGGTTTCATTTATTTATTGATACTGATATGGGGTAGTTGTATGCTTGGTAGATTATATGATAGTCCGGACGCCAGGTGTTGAAAATGTCAATCATACCACGACGGAATGGGGCTGCTATGAGAATTAGCCTACCCTCCATTCTGAAAAATACTTTTTTTTTCTTCCCCTCTTTAGGAGAAGAGCAGCTGAAAAGAACATGGGAGGGGATTGGTTACCGTCTGACCACTTTTCATTCCTCTTCTATTATATTCCATAATGTCTAGATAAAATAAAATTTTCCTTTTTTATTATTATTATTTATTTATTTTATTTTTAACCCACTGTACAATAAATGTAAAATAGTGGAGTAATACAAACAAAAAAAAAAAAAAAAAAAAAAAAAAAAAAAAGAACAACGACAATCTAACCACAAATTAAATCACTAATAAAAAAAACCGGATAAGACCGTGATGTGGGCCCAAACGAAAACTAGCATCCTGACTGATCTTCGCTTGCACCGTTTCAAGCGAGGACAGGATTGCTGTTGCACCATAACGACCAACAAGGCGCCTATTGCGCACAGCAAGCGGCAAATACAATAGGAACTTACAGTATCTAAAATAATTAACCTTCATTTGTTTCAGATCATGCTTAGTAAAAAGCGGATGCAGCCCAGAAGCGGATAAAATCGCATGGTCACATTCAAAAAACGCATGGTCTTTTCAAAAAACTTTTCAAGTCTGTCTACGGTAATGATTCTAATACAAAAAAAGTACACCAGAGTACCTAGTTCGGAAACTAGATACTTGGTTATGAGTAGTTCCGTTTCTGAACTAGGTACTAGGTACTCTCGTGTACTTTTTTGTATTAGAACCGTTACCGTAGACAGGCTTGAAATCAAATCCTTTATGTCTCAGGGATCGTCTCGTTACCATTGTACTACGCCAACTGTTATTGAAAACGATATTATCAAACACATCATGATGTCCCAAACAAACTGATGGGTGACGTCACAATCACAGGTTAAAAACATCATGGTTGCAGGGATAGCGGTAGAGCGAACCACAGGGGTAGCAAGGGTAGCAAAGAACGAACCACAGCCCTTGGTAACAATAGAAATTGTTGCAAGGAATAAACTCCTGCCTATACTAACAGAAATATTAAAGAAAATTCAATTTTCGACAAAAAAGACACGGCCATAGTAGCCAAAAGTCTATCTTTAAGGATTTTTTTTCATTTTGCAATTGCTTTTCCAGGGTTCAAAGCTTAGGGTGATTTGATAAGTGTATGCTCAAATTCTACTCTCTATGCTTGAAGGCCATCTATTCTTCAATACGGTCTTCTGGCTACATTCGAAGATTATTGGAAACTATAGTTTCCCATACTCTTTGGCTACATTGTTAGTAACAAGATAGAAATACGGAATTAATAAAGTAAATTGAATAATTAAAAGGATACATACTAATAAAATTAAAGTAATTAATCATTTATCTGATAAATTCTCACTGTTTCGTGTGTGTTTATTTTTCTTTGGTGATTAAAAATTAAGCTTTTGGGTCCATTTTTGAAGCAAACTTAATAATTTAACAATACAACCTACATTGTTACCATGTAGCATATATGAATACCAGTGGCTTTAATTAGAGGAGGGGGATTTTTTCTACAAAAAGGTTTTCCTGTAGTCCCCCTCTTACATTAAAAAGAATCTTTTCGCGGTATTATCATTGAGAAGAGGCTTGTTTTTTCCGTATGTTTGTAGGCTTTCCCTTTGCACTTTGGTTCGACTGACCCAATTGATCAACCCAAATGGGGATAGCTCAACAGCGTAATTTTGGGGAGTGGTTAAATGAGTTTGCGATGACCTCTCCCTACAAATAGACTATTAATTTCCTCTTTACTACTTGTATAATCTATGTCACACATTATGCAGTTGAAAGGAAAAGGTAATCAATTTGACATTGTTGAGACAATAATGGAACACATAAAAATGGATCTCTGGGCCCTTTTGAAAAGATTAAGTTTTTGATTAACTTATATATTTAAGGTATTATTGACGAATTTTTTCTGAAATTCCCAGCGTATGAAAGAGTTGAGAGTATACTGTATAATCTAGTTCTCTGAAAAATCTCTTAAATTAAAATATTTTGTTTTTCTTAGTCTTGTTTTATAGCAATTGATGGTACCAATGACTAGTCACAATACTTAAATTAAATTGAATTAACTGATTGAGTTTCTGATGCATTTTGTCTCTGAAAATGCTCTGTAATTATTAAAAACCGATTTTTAAATTGAACTAGGATTCGAATCAAATTGCTAAAATTTAAATTATAAATCAAAGAGGCTAGTCTTAAAAAGTGAAATGCCCTTGGTCACCATACATTTCATCAAGTCAATTACGTTGCAACATATCAAACTGAAAATTCTTTCACTACTGTTAAGCTTTTTGGAAGATTTAAATACTCAGTTACATTACAATTATTTTTGAGCCTGATTACTGAATATTTCTGTTATTTTTTTGCGGATGTAGTTTTAGTACCTTGTCATTGGAGTTGCCCATGCATTGCTGCTCATTGTATATGTTTTCTCATCATATGATTTTTGCCCGTATTTACTTGATTGAACATTTAATTCCTTATCGCTTTAAAACCTTGTTAAAAAACCGATAAAGATTTCGTTTGGTGATTTTTTGGTGATATGTTTTTTTTGGTGATTTTACTTTAATTTAGGTGATTTTATTATTAAGTTTGGTGATTTTACTATGTTTACGTAACAGCTTTTTAAAACAATGAGGCAAATTCTTATAAAAATGCTATTAAATAGACTCAATTGTCAGTGGATGTCGAATTTATTGCATATTAAAATAGCCGGTCAGGGGAGATGACCAAAATCTTCAATGTTGGGGATAAAACTACTAACCTAGCCTATTTACCATAATTTCTATTCTTTTTCCCTCTATTGAGTTGAATTTTTACTTTTCCATTACGTTAAAGGTGCAGACTAGGGACCACGGAAGAAAATAATATTTCTTATCATTTTTTTCTTTATTATCATATATATCTTATCATTTCTAACACTATCATTTCTTATCATTATCTAATATTTCTTATCATTATTTCTTAAAATTATATATAATTATTTCTTATCAATGTTTCTTATTATTCATTCAATTGTACTGTAACAGTTTGTTCTTAATAAAACATTTTGTGGTAACGAATTGTAAGTAAGGAGGGTTGCAGCTCAATAATAGCTGACACTCTAAAATTTGTGAATTTTGAGATCAAATTCCAAAAACGAACTTTGGATATAAATAGAAATATCAGAAGAATTGGCCTGTTATGCTGATTCCAAATATATAAGATTCATTAAGTTTTTTTACCCATCGAAGGCAACAAGCCTGAGAAAATTTGTCTGGTTTTCGAAATAGAAGCGTGAAAGAACCCCCAAAAGTAAATGAATCTTAATGAAAATCACACCATCAGAATTAGAATCAGAATTATAGCAAGGGGAAATATATACAAAAGACTATTAAAATATATATCTAAGTATATCTTAAAATAAATAAAACTATTAAACTATTGAAATATATCAATATTAAACAAAACGCTTAACTATAAAAATTACTAAACAGATAATATTCCTATTTGGTACACTAAAGTCTTCACTGCTAATTTGCCTTTTGGTAATGTTTTGGTGATTTTTTAATTACCCAATCAAAATAAACAGCAACAAAACAGTGAGTCTTTATCAGGTAAATGATATCAGGTAAATTTCTTTAACAAAGATTGAATTTTTGTTCATATATGACCAATTATCCTGCATTTTCTAGGGTTACATGTCTGATCACTAATCAAGACCTTTTCCTTAAGTAGTAATCCTACTGACCTCTCATGTCATATACGTCTCGTGCAACGCTAAGGGGAAGTAAATAAGTAATAGGGCTTATCAGAAAAGTAATCTTTGAATATTAAGACGTACTACAAGAGTAGAGGCTAATCTGCCTTTCGGCATTCATAAAATATGTTAAGACCCATCAAGAGCCCCTCACCATGATAATCTTTAGTAAAAGACAGAGGATTAACTCTATACGAGGAGCAGAGCTGCCACTGAACGCAAAAAAATAACCATTTTCTCTCAGAAAAAATCGTCAAAAAATCGCCAACAGACAAATTGGCAGTGAAGACTTTAGCGTAACAAACGGGGATATTATCTGTTTAGTAATCTTTATAGCTATACGTTTTGTCTAACATTGATGCATTTTAATACCTATTTTTAGGTGAATTTCTGCCTTCTATTGGTGACTACATTTTTAGAGTAATTTATGCATGTCACGGGTCACCAGAAAAAAGAAAAGTATTTTTCATACCAAACGATTTTAAAATCTCACAGTAACATGAATGTTGTTCACAGAGCTAATTACAGTTTCTATTTAAAGTGTTCACTCCCAGAAATTGCAGATTTTTAGACTTCAAAGATAAAGAGGAAATTGGTTTAAAAAGAATTCCTTAACTACAGTAGATTTTATGATTGCCAGAGCTCCAAAAAATGGGTGGATTTCAGAAAAATTCTGCCTTTGGCATCAATTACAGTCCAAGTTTTTGGTATTTATTTTTTGCTTGCTGCAGAGTAACGCTGATTCCGATGGCGTGATTTTCATTAAGATTCATTTAATTTAGGGGGCTCTTTCCCTTTTTATCTTCGAAAACCATTCAAAGTTTCTCAGGCTTGTAGCCTTCGATGGGTAAAACAAAACTTAATGTATCTTATATATTTGGAATCAACATAATAGACCAATTCTTCTGATATTTATATTTATAACAAAATTTTGTTTTTGGAATTTGATCTCAAAATTCAAAATTTTAGAGTTTCAGCTATTATTGAGCAGCAACCCTCCTTACCAACCCTCCCTGGTTAGTGGTTTTATCCCCAAAATTGAAGATTTAAAAAGTTCAGTTTTGCTTACATCTCCTATAAACCAAACACAAGAGTAAATTGCGTGAATACACGGTACAATTCTAGGTGGAGGGACTTTTGCTATCTTAGGAATAGTAAGGTTATGGGAATGACACTTTCAGGAATGCATCTTAACTTCAAAAAAAATACTAAAATAGCTTAAAATCCAATTCACGTCATTAGCGTTGTGTTTTAAAAAACCTAAGTTAAAGGGAAAGCAGATCAACAAAAATTATGGAGAAAAATTTTTATGCTATTTCTGAAGCCTTAGAAATAGTAAAACAGTTAAAATGGAAGCTAGAATGCACCTTCCTGGGGTGTGATTTAGGGCTTGAGTTCATTCCTGAAAGTTTCTCTCTCCTAGTTCATCTATTTTTCAAGATACTCAAAAGCCCCTCTGCTAGAATCAGGCTTTATCTAGAGTTTAGCCAATCTCTGCTTATTATAGTAGTTGTTGACTAGAAATAAGTATATAGCCCCACCTACTTAAGCGTTAGAATGTGAATATAGGCTTAAATATAAATAATACAATATATTTTTTGGACCTGCAAAAAAATTCGTATATCCAAAGATTCCAAACACCACGTGTCGTAGATCCCGTCATTGCCGTCTATTACATTTTCTTCTGTACTAATATAAGTTCTACGGCTTATGGTCATCTCCCCTGACCGGCAGTTTTAATATACAGTAGATTCGAAATCCACAGAAAATTGAGTCTATTTAATATCATTTTTATAAGAATTTGACTCATTGTTTTAAAAATCTTTTAAGTAAACATAGTAAAATTACCAAATATAATAATAAAATCACCAAAATTATAGTAAAGTCACCGAAAATCACCATATCACCAAAAACACCAAACGAACAAACCCACCAAATTTGGTGACAATGCACCAACGGTGGCAACCCTGCGACGAGATGCAAGAGCTATGAAATTTGTTAGAGCTGATTTGAGTATTTAAAAATAAATCATAGTAAATCTTTATCGTTTTTTTTTAGCAAGGTTTCAAACCAATAAGGAATTCAATGTTCAATCAAGTAAATACGGGCAAAAAATCGTATAGAAGAATAGATGGCATTCAAGCATAGCGTGTAGAATTTCAGAATAAACTTATCAAATGATTCGACGCTTTGAACCCTTGAAAAGAAAGTGGAAAATGAAAAAAAAAAGTACTTAAAGATTGGACTTTTGGGTACTATGGCCGTGTCATTTTGTCGAAAATTGCATTTAATTTAATATTTCAGTTAGTATAAGCAGGAGTTTATTCTTTGCAACAATTCTTATTGTTACCAAGTTACCAATTTTTAACCTGTAATTGTGACGTCAACCATCATTTTGTTTGGGAGATCTTGATGTGTTTGATAATATAGTTTTCAATAACAGTTGGTGTAGTACAATGGTAACGAGACGATCCCTAAGACATAAAGGATTTGATTTCAAGCCTGTCTACGGTAACGGTTCTAATACATAAAAGTACACCAGAGTACCTAGTACCTAGTTCGGAAACGTAACTACTTATAATCAGAGTATCTAGTTTCCGAACTAGGTACTAGGTACTCTGGTGAATTTTTTTGTATTAGAACCGTTACCGTAGACAGGCTTGAAATTTTTTTTTTGAAACGAATTGGAAACAACTAAAAGACAAAAAAGAAAATTTTATTTTATCTAGACATTACAGAATATAATAAAAAAGGAATGAAAAGTGGTCAAATGGTAACCAGTCAAATGGTAACCAGTGGTCAAATGGTAAATTTTTTGTCTTTTAAATTTTACTATTCATGCAAACTATTCTATTCTTGAAAATGCTATGAACAGATATATATATATATATCTATTTTAATCTAGGGCTTCCAAAATTCCCCTTAGCGTTGCACGAGATGTAAATGACATGAGAGGTCAGTAGGATTACTACCTGAGGAAAAGGTCTTGATTAGCGATCAGACATGTAACCCTAGAAAATGCAGGATAATTGGTCATATATGAACAAAAATTCAATCTTTGTTAAAAAAATTTACCTGATATAATTTACCTAATAATCATTTACCTGATAAAGTCTCACTGTTTTGTTTCTGCTTATTTTGCTGGGGTGATTACAAATACAGCTTTTGTGGCAATATTTGGAGCAAATTTAATAATATCACAGTAAAAATTGTATTATCACCAAGTACCATATATGAATACCGGTAGCTTTAATTTTTTTTTTTTTGGGGGGGGGGGGGTTCTAAAAGATTTTTCCTGCAGTCCTACTCTCAGATTAAAGAAAATCTTTTCTTAGCATTACTATTATTATTATTATTATTTGAAAAAGGGTTTTTTTTCGTATTTTTGTTAAAGAAATTGAAAAAAACTAATTTTTCCTCCTTGGATTATGAAGAATACTCTTTTACCCTCCTCTCTCTCCGGGAACATTTCCAGAAGGGTTTTTGGAGAGGAAAACAAAAAATTTAATAAAGCGGATCAACAATTTGTTTAAATGCATTGCGTTACGTTTTAACGTATCCGACAAAAATATCGGGGGAGCGGGTATAGGATATGAGCTAGCCCCATTAATTTCCATGAATTGATGCTATTGATCAATACTAATGGTGTCAACTGGCGGAGTGGGCATTTTCTCGGCAAGCATTGATTGCATTGAAAGCGCTAGATTAAAAAAATATATATATGTTCATGGCATTTTCAAGAATTGAATAGTTTGTATGAATAGTAAAATTGAAAAGACAAACAAATTTAACCTCCCTGGATTCTGAAAAATACTTTTTATTTATTTTTTTCTTCCCCTTTTTGGGAGAAGAGCAGCTAAAAATAACATGGGAGGGGACTGGTTACGGTTTGACCACTTTCTGTTCCTCTTTTATTATATTCCGTAGTGTCTAGATAAAATAAAATTTCCTTTTTTGTCTTTTAGTTGTTTCCAATTCGTTTCAAAAAAAAATGGCAAGCCTGTCTACGGTAATGGTTCTAATACAAAAAAGTACAACTGAGTACTTAGTAACTTTTTCGTAAACTATATACTCTGGTTATGAGTAGTTCCGTTTCCGAACTAGGTCCTAGGTACTCTGGTTTACTTTTTTGTATTAGAACCGTTACCGTAGACAGGCTTGAAATCAAATCCTTTATATCTTATGGATCGTCTCGTTACCATTGTACTACGCTAACTGTTATTACAAACGATATTATCAAACACATCATGATTTCGCAAACATAATGATGGGTGACGTCACAATCCCAGGTTAAAAAAATCATTATTGCAGGGGTAGCTGCAACCTAGTAAATAACTAACCACCGCCTCTGGTAAAAATAAAATTGTTGAAAATAATAAACTCCGGCATATAATAAATTAAATATTTAAGAAAATGAAATTTTCTAAAAAAAACGCACGACCATAGTAGCCAAAAGTTCATCTTTAAGGACATTTCTAACTAGCAGCTTTTCATAATGTCATTGAAAAATAACACACTTTCGCTTGTAACATACTATTATATTCAAGCATTAAGTTAGGGGGGAGGGGTAAATTGGAAGGGATTGAGAAAATCTTATAAAATACAAAGAGCGAGATAAAAATTTCCTGAATATACAGCAGCAATAATATTATTAAAAATATTCGATTAATTAATGTTCAAAATATTTTGTTAAACATTCATCAAAATATCACACGGCGGTTTCTTATTTAAATTTTTGTTTTAATATTATTGACTTTAAGCAGGGTTACCACCACAACCAAATAAAAATCACCAGTTTTTCACCAAGAAAATCACCAGAAATAACAAGATTTTCACCAAGAAAATCATCTCAAATCACCAGTATTTCACAAAAATCTCCAAAAAAATCACCAGAAATCGGTGGTCAATAATGATATGCTTTACACCAAAAAGACGCGTTGGGCGCCCTGAGCTAAGACATTATGTTTTTCAAAGGCCGTCAATTGCTCAAGAAGGAATAGAATTTGTACCCAAGACTGGAATTCCAGGCAAAGACTGAAATTGTTACCTAAGATCCTTTTCCTGGACATGAAGAGCCTTTTTATTTATTTAACTACTATTATACTTTTCTTTGTCTTTATTTTGCAAAATCTTTTTTTTTTTTTCTAGGTTTCCATTGAAAAGAATAACCCCAATAATCCTCTTTTGTCCTCAAATGGAATTTCATTTGCTTATGAGCGTTATTAATGCCCCTGCCATAGTTTGTATCCTTAGTGGTAAACTTTAGCTCTGAAAAAGACGACCTAAATGCTCTCAATTTATTATATATTTATTTTACTTCCGGAAAATTTTCCTGGGTCAAGTCTAAGCTGAAATATCAGACAAGCGATGACAAATCTTTTTTCCTTTTTTCCTTATACGTGAGCCCCTTGAGACGAGCCCCCTGGTTTCTTGAGATTGTTAAGTCCCTTGAAAAAGACCTAGCCTTGGCTGCTGAATCTATGTTCATGTGGGACTATGCTTTCTTTACCTGAGAACTTTTTTTTCTTTTCTGAGCCTTGGAATTACGAAAAATTGAAAAATGGGGCAAGATTTTACCTCAACTATTATTTTTTGTCTATTGGAAATGGAGGGGGTTATTCTATTTTACTTCGCCTGAAATATTCATAGTTTAGCTTAGTTTTTTTTCCGAAACCAAACCATAAATAAAACTATCAATGTGAGTACATTTCTTTCAATATTTTACACTATACGCGACTATAGAGTGTCGACCGGGGTTCTTCTACTGTATTTCACGATTCTTTTAGTTATAAATAAAACTATGTCCGAAACTAGTTATCTAATCCCATTTGTTAATTTTTATTGTTATTATAAGAATTAGAAGCTTATTTAAAGAGCATTGGAGTTTTAGGAACAAGGAGCATTTGGGGTTTCATCAATGAAACTCTCTTCTAATCATCAAGGCTTAAGGAGGCCCTAGGCGGTTAATCATTTTGATAAAAAACGTCCGTCAATAGATTGACTCAAGTATGAGTGACCGTCCAGCAGCCAATTTGACGGTTGAGTTAAGTGTTGAGGATGATTAATCGAAAATTTGAATGATTCAATCGTTTTGATTGAAAGCAGTGTATTGAGTTGCGTTGGTCGAGATTAAAGGGTTGATATTATTACTAATCTAATACTAATCGCTTGTTTTATAACTAAAAATTTCAGGGTATCATTTATAGTATTATATGCCCCTGTAGAACCGACTTACGGAGATTCTAGTGACTCAGATGAATTTTACTTACAGTTACAGACGCAAACAGTCAGGCTCCTAGGCAGAGATATAGTGCTTTTATTAGGAGATTTTAACGCCCAGGTCGGTAGAAATAGGGGTAGATGGTATCATAATCTAGGTTTATTTGGTGTAGGAAAGAAGAACAATAAGGGCTCCAGACTGCTGCAATTTTGGTATGACAATCTAGTTATAATCAATACAGTGCTTGGATATAAAATTACCCATAAGTTAATTTGGTATTCACGTGATGGTAAGACAGCAAACCTTGTTGATTATGTTATTTTAAAAGGAAGACTGACATGATCAGTACAAGATACTAAGGTGTATAGGAGTGCTGTTATAAATGTTAAAATTAAATATCGCCATCTAGTAGTGTCTATGGTTAATTTAAAGTGGAAATTTCGGAAGAGTAACTAATTCCTGGGAAATTATGATGTCAGTAGACTCTAATATGAGAAAATTTCCAGGAACAGTTGAATACTAAACTGAAAAGTTTAAAATTTGATAATGTAGAAGATAGATGGAATAATATTAGGGAAACAGTTTGTAAAGTTGTTAAAATTGTAAAGGTGTCTTAAGGAAGAAAATTAGGAACGCAGCTAGGAATATTAGTGAAAAAGCTTTATATTTAATTGAGAGGACAAGGGGCTTGTGCAAGAATTATCTGAGATCTTATGAAAACAAAAGGAATGTAAAGAAAATAGACCTTAGACCTTAGCTCCTCCTGTACCTCCAGAGGCACACAGGGCGTCCGTTAACAGCCTCCAATCATCCCGCAAATGAGCTGCGGCGTAAATATCCTCCCAGTCTGGGATTAAGGATGCGTGAAGGGCTCTCCTGTCCCGCTCTTATGTCCTGTGAAGCGTGTTTTTGGGCCTTCCTCGCCGACGCGTGCCGTCTGGTTGCCACTGGAGGATCAAATTCGGTAGTCTCGATCTTGGCATACGGATAACATGGCCAAGATAGCGCCATCTTCGTTGCCTGACTACATCAGCGACATCAGGCTGGTTTGTGTAGTGGCGAATTTCCATGTTTGTTATCCTATCCTTCCAGTTGATGTTTAGGGATACGTCGAAGACAGTTGTTTTCATATGCAGTGAGTCGTTTTTCCTGCTCAGCTGTGAGCAGGATAAACTAAGAATGTGTGAAGTGGAGGCCATGGATAAAATTGCCGAGTAATTGGAAGATGCAGGCCGACGGCATAATAGTAAAATTTTGTATTATCATGTTAATAAATTGAGAGGAAGTAGTCAATCCAGACTTGTCCCAGTTCAAGATAGGAACGGGGCCACAATTAGTGATGAGGAAAGAGTTAAAGGGAGATGGGCATAGCATTTTGAAAATGTGCTAAACCGAGACAGAGTGACAGGAAATGATATAGAAGAAATAAGAAGTCTGTGATCCTTTAGATGTGAAAGAAGATTTGCTTCGTGCGGGAGAATTAGCAACAGCACTATATGGAATGAAAAGTAAAAGGCCACTTGTGCTGGTACTGTGGTAAGTGAGATTCTTCAATATGGTGGCTCTGAGGAAAAAAATAAGTTATAGAAGATTACGAATATGATGATAAAAGCTAGTTTGGTAGTTATCGAGGCATTAGCCTGGTCTCTGTAAGTAGAAAATTACTTAGTAATATGATGATTTTTAGACTGAGAGGTGCTGTAGAAAAAGTGATAAAAGAAGAACAGTACAGCCTTAGAAAGGGCAGAGGATGTGTCAACCAAGTTTTCACTCTTATGTTATTAACTGAGAAAATAATGAGTGGCAAAGCACCTATGGTCCTCAGACTTATAGATTATGAGCAAGCGTTCGATCTTGTCGGTAGAAGAGCTTCAGCGGAGGTCTTATCTTTGTATAGTATACCAGAAAAATACAATAAAGTGATTATTGCAATGTACGAGAGTAACACTGCAGCGGCTAGAAGCTAGAAGCTGGCTAGCTTTTTAAATAAGGCTAGAAGCTGGTTTCGTATTAAATCAGGAGTTAAGCAGGGTTGTGTTCTACCTCCTTTTATATGGATCGTTTTGATGGACTTTGTCTTAAGGAGCACAGGAAAGGCAATGGGAGATCACAAAATAAAATCGAGAGGGAAAACTATCCTGGACTTAGATTATGTTGATGATTTAAGACTCCTAGATGAAAGTGTGAGCAAAATGAATGAGATTTTAGAGATTTTGCGAATTCACGGTGCTAGAATAGGTTTGAATATTAATGTTAAGAAGACTAAGTCGCCAAGACTAGGAATAAGTGAAGATGAAAAAATGCCATTGGGTAACGAAAACATTGACCAGATGCACAGCTCCGTTTACCTTGGTAGTATTATTACTAAAGAAGGTAAGAGCAGTGAAGATATTAAAAGTAGAATTGCCAAGGTCCAGGGTGTTTTTCGCAGTCGAAAAAAGTTTGGAAGAATAGAAAAATAAGTCTGCAAACCAAGATTAGAAAATTGGGAGCTATAGTTATGACAGTAGTAACATATCATGAGGTCTGAAACTAGATATAAAATTGGCCTATGACTATAAATCTACTCATATTACTAACGGGAGTCAAAATGAGGCTTACTAAAAATAAACAAGAGGCTCTAAAAACCGCTCATAGCAACCAGAATCCAAATATGTAAGAGTAAAAATATTATTTTAATTTCCAAAGAGAGAAAAGGGTTAAAAGAATTTGACTTACTTCATAGAGGGGAATATAATGCAACACCGCCATGTAAAACAGTACCTCAAATATCTACTTAGCCGATAAAGCTAAATTGTTGGAGAAACATGTTGAATAGAGTCGGTTTAGTTAGGGTAGATATTTAATATAATTCGCTCTGGACGGCCTGCTTCTCAGGTTTAACAACGTATAGTTGACATTATAGACTATCAAAATGTAGTTAACCAATTCTTCGATGTAAGTTAATTATAACTAAATAGTTTGTATATAATTAATTTAGATATTTCTCTATTCAAATAATTTGATGGATCTTGTATTTCAAACATATTTGTATTTCAGTATTTCAGTATTTCAACATATATGTATTTCAGTCATATTTGTACACGAAAACTTATTAAATCAAAAGAAATGAAGCACACAGAAGCACGATAAGTTAACGGAAAAAATCCAATGATAATTAATATTAGTTGTATTTCAACCTTCTTCTTCTTTATAAGCTAATATTCTATAGTATATTAATAACATACTGACTTCGTTTCAACTTTGACAATAGTCTGTTATTATCCAAAACTGTCTTTTGTATAATCTTAGAATTTAAAACCAGCCTAATGCCAGCATTTCACCCTATTATATTTTAATAAACTGATAACCTGGTTTAACCTTGTCGAAGTGTCAATAGCATACGCCTTTATCTGTTCTTTTCCACATTATTGATAATTAGCAGACTCCATCTAAATATGTTTCGATCTAATTTAAATGTTTTTACGTAAACGTGTTATTAAATGTGTATTTAAATGTTGGTGGGGATTTTTTTTTTAATGATCAATACATAATAAGTATCCTATTGGTATACGGAAATAGGAAAAGGTTTATATATTTTTTTTATGTTCAAACAGTTCGATTGTTTTATCACTGAGGACATAGAATGAAATTTTGAAAGTCGACTTTAAAAATTTTCCTTAATTAAAAAAGTTGTTTTAATATCTGAACGATTTGAAGCACTAAAATATGGTACAGGCCTATGAGGGAAATGATAGAATAATGTCTTTTGAAAAGTATTGTTTAGTATTGGGGTATGCAAAAACTCGAAATTAATAAAATCATTATATTTTAAGTGATGATACGACAGGCCTATGGAGGAAATGATAGAATAATGTCTTTTGAAAAGTATTGCTTAGTATTGGGGTATGCAAAAACTCGAAATTAATAAAATCATTATATTTTAAGTGATGATACGACGGCCCTATGCGGGAAATGATTGAATAGAATAATGCCTCTTGAAAAGTATTGCTTAGTATTGGGGTATGCAAAAACATGAAATTAATAAAATTATATATATTTTAAGTGATGATACCAAGGGTCTAGGAGGAAAATGATAGAATAATGTCTTTTGAAAAGTATCACTTAGTAAAGGGGGAATGCAAAAACTCGAAATTTATAAAATCATTATATTTTAAGTGATGATACGACAGGCCTGTAAGGGAAATAATAGAATTATGTCTTTGAAAAATTATTGCTTAGTAGTGAAGTATGCAAAAACTCGAAATTAGTAAAATCAAATACGAAAAAAAAACAAAAAAACAAGCTCTTTTTCAAATAATAATAATAATAATAATAATAATAATACCACAAAAGATTTTCAAAATGAACTTTGAAAAATCAAGAGAATGTAACTGTGACAATGTAAAGCACAACAAAACATTGCTGAAATATTTCAACTCTTGAATTTCAACGAAAGAAATTCAAATGAACTTTGAAAAATCAAGAGAATGTAACTGTGACAAGGTAAACCGCAACAAAACACTACTGAAATATTCCAACTCTTGCATTTCAACGAAAGAAACTCAAAACTGAACTTTGAAAAATCTAGAGAATGTAATTGTGACAAGTTAAACCACGACAAAACACTACTGAAATATTCCAACTCTTGCATTTCAGCGAAAGAAATCCAAAATGAACTTTGAAAAATCAAAAGAATGTAACTGTGATAAGGTAAACCATAGCAAAACACTACTGAAATATTCCAACTCTTGCATTTCAACGAAAGAAATTCAAATGAACTTTGAAAAATCAAGAGAATGTAACTATGACAGGGTAAACCACGGCAAAACACTACTGAAATATTCCAACTCTTGCATTTCAACGAAAGAAATCCAAAATAAACTTTGAAAAATCAAGAGAATGTAACTGTGACATAGTAAACCACGACCAAACACTACTGAAATATTCCAACTCTTGCATTTCAACGAAAGAAATCCGAAATGAACTTTGAAAAAATCAAGAGAATGAAATTGTGACAATGTAAAGCACAACAAAACACTACTGAAATATTCCAACCCTTGCATTTCACGAAATAAATTCAAATGAACTTTGAAAAATCAAGAGAATGTAACCATGACAGGGTAAACCACAACAAAACACTACTGAAATAGTCCAACTCTCGCATTTCAACGAAAGAAATTCAAAACGAAGTTTGAAAAATCAAGAGAATGTAACTGTGACAAGGTAAACCACAACAAAACACTACTGAAATATTCCAACTCTTGCATTTCAACGAAAGAGATTCAAAGTGAACTTTGAAAAATCAGGAGAAAGTAACTGTGACAAGGTAAACCATAGCAAAACACTACTGAAATACTTCCAACACTTGAATTTCACGAAAGAAATTCAAATGAACTTTGAAAAAAAATCATGAGAATGTAACTATGACAGGGTAAACCACGACAAAACACTACTGAAATATTCCAACTCTTGCATTTCAACGAAAGAAATTCAAAATTAATTTTGAAAAATCAAGAGAATGTAACTGTGACAAGGTAAACCACGACAAAACACTACTGAAATATTCCAACTCTTGCATTTCAACGAAAGAAATTCAAAATGAACTTTGAAAAATCAAGAGAATGTAACTGTGACATGGTAAACCGTTGCAAAACACTACTGAAATATTCCAACTCTTGCATTTCAACGAAAGAAATTCAAATGAACTTTGAAAAATCATGAGAATGTAACTATGACAGGGTAAACCACGACAAAACACTACTGAAATATTCCAACTCTTGCATTTCAACGTAAGAAATCCAAAATGAACTTTGAAAAATCAAGAGAATGTAACTCCGACATGGTAAACCACGACAAAACACTACTGAAATATTCCAACTCTTGCATTTCAACGAAAGAAATCCAAAGTGAACTTTGAAAAATCAAGAGAATGTAATTGTGACAATATAAAGCACAACAAAACACTACTGAAATATTCCAACTCTTGCATTTCACGAAAGAAATTCAAATGAACTTTGAAAAATCAAGAGAATGTAACTGTGACAAGGTAAACCACAACAAAACTTTACTGAAATATTCCAACTCTTGCAATTCAACGAAAGTCATTCAAAATCAACTTTGAAAAATCAGGAGAATGTAACTGTGACAAGGTAAACCATAGCAAAACACTACTGAAATATTCCAGCTCTTGCATTTCAACGAAAGAAATTCAAAATGAACTTTAAAAATCAAGAGAATGTAACTGTGACAAGGTAAACCACAACAAAACTTTACTGAAATATTCCAACTCTTGCATTTCAACGAAAGAAATTCAAAAAGAACTTTGAAAAATCAGGAGAATGTAACTGTGACAAGGTAAACCATAGCAAAACACCACTGAAATATTCCAACTCTTGCATTTCACAAAAGAAATTCAAATGAACCTTTAAAAATCATGAGAATGTAACTATGACAGGGTAAACCACGACAAAACACTACTGAAATATTCCAACTCTAGCATTTCAACAAAAGAAATCCAAAATGAACTTTGAAAAATCAAGAGAATATAACCTTGACAAGGTAAACCATATAAAAACACTACTTAAATATCCCAAAACTTGAATTTCACGAAAGAAATTAAATAGGAATTTGAAAAAATCATGATAATGAAACTATGACAGGGTAAACCACGACCAAACACAGCCGAAGTATTGCAACTCTTGCATTTCAACGAAAGAAATCCAAAGTGAATTTTGAAAAATCATGAGAATATAACTGTGACAAGGTAAACCACAGCAAAACACTACTAAAATATTCCAACTCTTGCATTTCACGAAAGAAATTCAAAATGAACTTGGAAAAATCAAGAGAATATAACTGGGATTTTTTGTTTTGTTTTATGTTTCATTTCTTTTGAAGACATGTAAAAAAAAATATCATGTTAAAAAAAGAAAGTAATAAAAAAAAGTTAAAAAACAAATCGAAAAAAAAAATTCCAAAAAAATGGGGGGGGGGGGAGCAAAAAGTTGGAGGGGAGGTGGCGCCTTTCAAGTTTGGGGATAGGGGGCCTTTGGGGGGTTGATGTCTCTGCTGGTTAGGGTCGTTGGTGATAATGATCCTTGATGGTTCGTACTCACATACACCTTACTACATGATTTGCAAGGATTTCTAAGGTTAGTTCTGAATTTCATTATTAAAATTCTTTTTGCCATCTACATCTCTCTTACTATCAACTTTTTAGTATACTATCGTTCGACTCTATTTTAAACTGACCACACTGTTCAAACACCACTTGTGTATTATACAGAACACATCGGAGAGGTACAGCTAGGTCAACTCGCAATGTCATTCTATCATCATTAACCATTTTCATAGATTTACGTTGTCCCAAATTTATAACAAATTGCCTGAGTTAACAAGCCCTCGTTACACTCTATTTTAAACTGACAACACTATTCAAACACCACTTGTGTATTATACGGAACACATCGAAGAAGTAAAGCTAGGTCAACTCACAATGTTATTCTATCATCATTAACCATTTTCATAGATTTATGTTGTCCCAAATTTATAACAAATTGCAAATTTGCAAATACTATCTAGCTCTGTTTTTTTCCCTGTTATTCATTTAATATCGTTCGTATAGTCCAATTCGCGAATCCCTTATCCTTTTTTTGTCTCCACCTTCATAACATCCAATCACTAATTAGAATCATTCACGCTCCTGTTATTCAAACATTAATTAATATCGTTCATAGAGTTCAATTCGCAAATGTTAAACCCTTTTTTTGTAAATAGAGTTATTTGTTTTGGTAAATGATTCAACAGCATATTGGCATCAATTCTAGACATTTTATATTCTTAATCAAACTACTCTAGAGTTAAGGCAATTGTCCAAAAAAATATATCGCTTTTTGCAAGGGGAATCCCCGCTCGTTTGGAAAGGTACCAAGGGGACATAAGCAAATAGCATGTAGTTTCAAAACGTGTTTAATCACGTGTAGAGGTCCCATAGAATAACATTGGAAGAACCATAAGGCCATAGAATAGCATGGGAGGGAATATAAACCCTTAGAATAGCATAGGAGGGAACATAAACCCTTAGAATAGCAGAGGAAGGAACATAACCCACCCAAATCCATAAGTACATGCTCTGGAAAGACGCCAGGGAACATAAGGCAAGCAAATCCATAAGTACACGCTCTGGAAATGTTTTTCCTATAGCTTGAAGCAAATAGCATGGTCCTATTGCGGTCGTGGAATAGCATGGTAATTCCTAGTGCGGTCAGCAAAGTATAAGTTAGCAATCTACTTATACTGATATGTATTAATCAAAATGTTAATATTATTTGATTTATAAAAGTAAAAACATTTATGTTTTTTCAGTAAAGTGCAAATTTGTTCTGGCCTTGGGAAGGCATAGGGGTTTTGCGCCCAACTTATGTTAATTTCTGCTCGTTTTGACTTTGACTCGATTATTTATTGTAATTTCTGTTCGTTTTGGGTTTCATTTATTTAGCGATGCTGATTTGTGGTAGTTTTACGCTTGGTAGATTATTTGATTTTATTTTGCTCATTTTTTGTTTAATGGAGTTCTTTACTTTTCTTTGAAAAACTTATTTTTTGGAAAAAGTTTTTTAATTAATCAATAAATAAATGAAACCCAAAACAAACAGAAATTAAAATCAAACAGTTCGTGGTAACGAACTGTAAGTAAGGAGCGACCCGGCTCAATGGTAACCGAAACTCTAGAAAACGGGTTTTTGATACCAATAGATATATCAAAAGAGTCAAATTTTACTGCTGATTTCAAATAAATAAGTTTCATTAAGTTTAGTCCTACCCATCAAAAGTTACGTGCCTGAGAAAATTTGACTGATTTTCGGAAAAAGGGGGAAAGACCCTCTAAATGCTATAGAACCTTAATGAAAATCCCACCATCATATTCAGCGTATCAGAGAACCCTAGTGTAGAAGTTTTAAGCTCCTATCTACAAATGTGGAATTTTGCATTTTTGCCAGAAGAAAGATCACGGTTACGTGTGTGTGTTTTTTTTTTTTTTTTTTTTTTCCCAGGGGTGATCGCATTGACCCAGTGGTCGATGCGACCCAGGGCTCATAGGAACGGAAATTAAAAGTTTTAGTGCCCTTTTTAAGTGACCAAAAAAACGGAGGGCAACTAGTTCCCCTCCCACGCTGAATTTTTTCCCAAAGTCACCCGATCAAAATTTTGAGATAGCCATTTTGTTTAGCGTGGTCGAAAATTTGATAACTATGTCCTTTAGGATGACTTAATCCCCCGAAGTCCCTGGGGGGAGGGCTGAAAGTTATGAACTTTACCCAATGTTAACATATAGTATTGGTTATTGGAAATGTACAGACGTTTTCAGGGGGGATTTCTTCTGGTAGTAGCGGGGGGGGGGGGTCTGGGTAGGTCGGGTGTTATTTACCAGGCATTATTTAAAACATATCAGAAATTAAATATAAAGAACAAGTTTTTCAACTTAAAGTAAGGAGCAACATCAAAGCTAAAAACGAACAGAAAATATTACCTATATGATTGGGTTCACCCCATAGTCAATACCTCGCTCTCTAAGCCAAAGATTTTTTAGTACTTTCATAAGAGCTATTTATTCTAAATAATGGCCTTTGTGATTAAGGGCTCATTTTTAAAGAATTGGAACAAAATTCGTACTTTAGCTTAAAGAGCGAGGTATTGACCAGGGGGTGAACCCCCTAATATACGTATTAAAAATATATGAATATAGTATTTCGTTACGTAAGTTAATTCGTAAGTTACGTATATTTATTACAAATAAAAACGTCCTTAAATAAAATTAAACAAGTTTCGAAAAAGCCATTTAACCAAATAAAAGTAAAATTAATATGCAAATTTTGTTTTAATTATTCTTGTACGGTGAGCCAAAATCAAACCCTGCATTAATTCAAAAACATTCAAAAATTAAATAAAAAAAAACAAGTTTTTTTAACTGAAAGTAAGGAACGACGTTAAAACTTAAAACGAACAGAAATTATTCCGTATATGAAAGGGGCTGTCCCCTCCTCAACGCCTCGCTCTTTACGCTAAAGTTTGACTTTCTCACAACTCTTTTTTTTAACAATAAAAAACAATAAAAAAAAGCAATAGCGTATAGAGCGAGGCGTTGAGGAGGGGACAGCCCCTTCATATACGGAATAATTTCTGTTCGTTTTAAGTTTTAACGTCGTTCCTTACTTTCAGTTAAAAAAAACTTGTTTTTTTATTTAATGAATAAGAGAGTCAAAGTCAAAACGAGCAGAAATTAATATGAGTAGGGTTCTAAACCCCTATACTTTCTAAATCCCTATGCATACTAAAAGGCAGAATATAATTTGTACTTTACTGAAGAAAAATCGAATGAATTTACTAAAAAAAATTCATTGTCAGTTTAAAATACATATTTTAATATTTATTCCTTAAAATCTTAATTAATTTTAGATTTCTTAAAGTTATAAAAAAGAAAACATTTAAAAGAAATTTTTTAGTAAAGCACATATTATATTCTGGCTTTTAGAAAGCATATGGGTTTAGAACCCTACTCATATTAATCTCTGCTCGTTTTGAGTTTGACTGTTATTTATTTTAATTTCTGTTTGTTTTGGGTTGTTTGGGAGTACTTTATATAAAAACCTTATATGCCCCCAGGGCATAACTTACAACCCATACCCTGGGGGGTTGGGGGCCTGTCATCCTCAAAGACCTAATTTCATAGACTTCAAACTACTTTAACCATAATGGCTGTCTCAAAATTTTGATTGGATGTGTTCGGGGAAATTGTGGACGTGAGACGGGGGTTTGTTGCCCTCCAATCACTTTCGACAATTATAAAGGATACTACCCCTTTCAATTTCTAATCAAATGAGCCTTTTTTGAAGTTTCTGCGACAACGCTTTCTATAAAAAACATTATATTACCCTATGGCTGATCTTACAACCCTTGTCCTGAGGGCTGTGGGGGGAGTGTCATCCTCAAAGACATAATTTCCAGATCTTTAAAGTACGTTTAATTAAATGGTTATCTTAAAATTTTTATTGTATGTGTTTGGGGAAATGGTGGGCGTGGAAGGGGTGTTAGTTGCCTTCCAATCACTTTCGGCTATTAAAAAGGGCACAGGCCACTCCAATTTCCAATCAAATGAACCCTTTTCGAAGTTTGTACTACAACTCCTTCGGTAAGAAGTTGTTGTTGTTGTTGTTTAGTTGACGTTTGAGCGAAAAAAACAATATTCCTAACTAAACAAATAAATACACAAATAAAAGGTATAAATAAAAAAAGATAATGTTTGGGAGAGAGAGATAACGCCATCTAAGCAAATTAATTTACGCTATGAATAACGATGGCAGGGTAGGCAGTAGCGAACCAAACAAATGGCAATGAAGATCTGCCGTTATGAAAATGAGGAATTATGATCTTTACTGATAACAGAGAGTTTTTATGAACCACTGTGTCTTTGGGGACCTTTTCTTGCCAACACCGATATGTGTCTTCCAATCTCAGGCCAAAACCTTAGTCACCCACAGCGATTCCAGTGAACTTTCGAACAAAACTCTCTTGCCTAAGCATATTGGTCTGTTTTCAGTATCCAATTTTAGAGTCATATACAGTAAATAAAGTAAGTATAAATCTTCATCCCCCCCAACTCCCCTTCATCCCCCTCTAAAACGAAGAAGAAAGAAACAAATAAATAATACATTGTGCCAACATCGTTCTTTACTTAGGTAGCGCTATCGCGCTGCCTATGATTCTAGATATACAAAATTCATTAGGTTTAATGTTACCCATCAAAACCTATGAGAATGAGATAATTTGCCTGATTTTCGAAAAATGATGTAAAAGCAGGGCCGTATCCAGTATTTTTTTTTCTGGGGGGTGTTTTACTCAAGGCTGTTTTTCAGGGGGGGGGGGCTACACAAAAAAATTCAAAAAACGTATAAATTTTTTTTGTCTATTTCTGTTACGTTTTCATGAGTCAGACAAACATTTCGGGGGAGGGGGGGGGTCTGGAGGAGGTAAAAACCTCCTACCCCCCCTGGATGCGGCCTTGGATAAAAGCCCTAAGAAATAAAGAAATATTATTGAAAATAATACCATAAAATTCAGCATTTTAGCGAACCCCACTGTCGATGGTTGAAGCTCTGATCTACAAAAATGTGGAATTTTGTATTTTTTTTTTTTTTTTTTTTTGGCCGAAGAAAGATCACGGATGGGTATTTATTTGCTTGTTTGTTTTTCCACGGGTGACCGTATGGAAACAATGGTCCTAGAAGATCGGAAGAGAGCTCATGCGAACGAAAATCAGAAATTCCAGTACCCTTTGTAAGTGATCAAAAGGATTGGAGGGCCATTATCCCCCCTCATATACCCCTTTCTACCCCAAAGACATCTAATGAAATTTTTGAGATAACCATTTGATTCAGCATAGTTGAAAGGTATAATAACTGTACCTTTGGGGATGATACAGCCCCCCTTAGTCCCTCGGGGTAGGGCTGTAAGCTACGCAGCTTCCCCATTGTTCACATACAGTATTTTTATGGAAAATATACGGACATTTCTTGGGGGAAACCTTCTGCGGGGGGGGGGGAATTTCCCAGCGGGAGAAATTTCCGTTGAGAGGGGTAATTTTACACCGGGGGGAGGAAGGGGATTTCCTAGCACTATTTGAAAAACAGCCAGAAATTAAATTAAGAAAAAACAAGCTTTTTCAACTGAAAGTAAGGAGTAACATTAAAACTTTAAACAAACAGAAATTATTACGTGTAAGAGGGAGGATGTCTCTTCCTCAACCCTGGTTTTTTTAACCTAAATTTTGACTTTTTGTAACGATCCTTCAAGACTGCTCACACACAAGGACCCTTGGATTTGAATAAAAACTAATTTAAAAAGATATAAGACTTTTTCTTATATTTAATTCTGAAAAAAATAACGCAGTGAACAGAACTGAAAAAAAATCCACTTTTTCTCTGAAGATTGCCTGTCTATATATCTGAAATAAATATTATATTGCTTAAAGCATATAAGCATCAATAAGGCCTTCAATTTTCGGGACCTTGGAAAAAAAATGAAAGTAAGGAGTAACATTAAAACTTTAAACAAACAGAAATTATTGTGTGTATGAGTGGGGCCGTCCCTTCCTCAACCCTGGCTTTTTAACCTAAATTTTGACTTTTTGTCACAATCCTTTAAGACTGTTAACACTCAAGACAAGGACTCTCGGATTTGAATAAGAAGTAATTTTAAAAACTTTAAGACTTTCGCGTAAAGTACCAGGGTTGAGGGAGGAGCAGTCCCCCTCATATACGGAACAGTTTCTGTTTTACTCAAGTTTTAATGTTGCTCCTTATTTTCAGTTGAAAAACTTTTTTTTATATTTAATTTTGAAAGAAAACACGGTCAACCGAACTGAAAAAAACAACACATTTTTCTTTAAAGATTTCAATATATCCGACATAATGATTATATTAGTCCAGGACTTTTAGCTCAAAAAAGTGTCGAACCCGGACAAAATTGCAATATAAACGAAAATGGTACCAAAATGATCAGAAAAAAATTCTGTACAACATACTAAAAGTCCCCATAAGTCCGAGTGGGGCGAGTACCCAAAAAACAGGGGAAAAGGGGGAAATGCGAGAGGAAATGGAAAAATACAGAACATGCCCAGAAAATAGTTTAAAGTGATTTTTCTGAGTTTTTACCTTACAATGATTGCGAAATTGATATATGAAAGGACTCGCTGAAAATGAGTACAACGGAAAATGGGGGAAAAGAAAAAAGAGAGAAAAAGGAGACGAAGATTTGATAGGGGTAGAAAGTGATTTGAAAGATATTTTCTGGTGTATTCCTATCTGGTGATTACGAAATTGAGAAATAAAATGATATAAAAAAATTGATTAACATAAAACGGGAAAATGGGGGGGGGGGGAGGGAGGGGAAAAAGGGATATATAAAGGGTAGGGGTATAAAGAATGTGCAAATGCTTAAAAATGTTAATAAAGGAGATCTATAGAGGTTCGGCTACCCCATAGGTTCGGAAAAGGCAAAAAAAAACTCGAGAAATAAACACGGAAAGATACTGAAATTACTTTATTCCGTATTCCTCGCCGTTATCAACAAGCGCGTGGGTTCGTCAACATAATCCTGTTCTAATTCGACATTCAGTAAGAGAAGCAAGAAAGACTAGTCACCGCGGAGTTCCAGTGCCGACGACAAAACCTATCCTGACGGAATGACATCTAGTGGATCCAATAGTCCCCAGTCTGCGTGGATGCTTACACATGTGACATGGTAGCAGGATAAATCAAGGTACGACGAGATTTTTTTGTTAAGTCAAGCATAATTATGCGTATCGACAACTCTTCTTTCAGTTCTAAGCCAAGTTTAATTCATTATTTCCCCTGGGTGCCTGAATTCATGGTTATAGTTGCGTTTTGTCAAGATTAAGCAAGAGCGACATCTATTTTTCAGAGCCGGTCTTTCGAAAGGGCGCGCCATCTCGCAGGTTCAGAATTCATTTAGAGAGGTACGGTAACCATGCACATGGTGCGGATGAAAGATCAAGCGCGTTGGGAACCCTGCTGCTGTATCAGAAGCGGAAAATTTTCTTGTCATGGAGAGCTGACACTGTAATGTCAGCTATCAATCGTAAAAATTCAACACTTCTGTTTGAGCAGCAGGGAGACATGATAGAAACGATATTCAAGGTATCTGTCCTATTTTTACCGAAACTAAGCTGCTCTTCTCTTCCAGTGCAAGATGAGTGGCTCCATCACTCTGCATTCTTTGTCAGCAGGACATATCAAGCGATGATGACACATCCGTTGTTCTGACTGCGAAAGGAGCACTATCGGTGAGCACAGCAAGCAAAGGCAGAGGCGACCAGATTGCTGCAGAACCAGGTCAGATTGTTCATAAAGCATGCCGAAAAGATTATTGCCGTCAAAGTACTATTTATTCCTTGAAACAGACAAGTGAAGAACCTATCCCTAACGAGACTCCGAGAAAACTGAGATCTCAAAATTTCTTTAACGTGCAGGTCTGTTGCATTTTTTGCAACTCTGAAGTGGGGTTTGAGAAGTCGATAAGAAAGGGAGCCAACGGCGAGTGCGTGAAAGGAGCCACGACATAGCTTAGACACTCAGTGTTGCGGGCATGCGAAAGTAGAGGCAAAGACAATTGGGTGACGACTGTTCTCGGAAGGATGAATTGCATTCTTTCTGATCTCCATGCTGCAGATGAATTTTACCCTAAATGATACTATGTGTGATTTAACAAAAAAAAATTCATTCCAAACAGTTAAAAAGAATAGAAAGAACACGATTCTACCAAGGCAGGACGACCAGCTAAAATAGAGAAGCGAGAAGCTATTGAAAAATCACTAGAATACTTTAAAAGTATAGAAGACCAAAACATTACTCTTAGTGATGTTGCAGAAAAGATGAATTTTTTCTTTGGAGTCAGTTAAGTTTAAAGTGTAAAGGACATCCAACGTCTTTTCCTTGAAAACTACGGGGATCATGTGCTTATTAAGGATTTGCCTGGGAAAGCTAGTATTGTGACATTCAGACAGACGGCTCATTTCATTTTGAACGAGCATCGTACGCTTCCTAAGGACCAATCTGAGGACGTAGAGATCATGATCATGATAAAAACGGTTACTAGAATAATCAAAAGTGAAGCTAAAAGCCTACCTCCTTTATCAGAAGAGTATCCAAGTTTCAAGTCTCTTGACAATGTCGCAACGTGCTTAAGCTACCTTCCCAAGTCCTTGCGTCTTCTTCTTTGCGAATTAATACCAGGGGGAAACGAGAATATTGTAGTGGCAGCTCTTGGTCAAGCAAAAGTACGAGCCTATTTACCTCGAACAGTCCTCGTACCTCTTCAGGTGTTTGTTGCAGTTCAGCTCCACTACCACTTTGATTCACGGTTTCTAATTGACAACGATCATAAACTGGAATTTTATTCATAATATAACGAAGTGCTCAGATTTGAATGAAACACAGCAAAACGTCACGGGACAGGTATCTTCCCGCTTAGCGCTGGCAGTTTTTTGCAGTTTGCAGCAGATAACTCAGATCATGATATCTGCACAATCGACGGTAAGAGTCTCCAGCGTGTATGACGATTTGGTGGATGGAAAAATTTCTATGGAAGAAGCGGCTAATCACGAAGCCCTTCAGGCGGTTTCGCTACGCCTCGAAGCCTTAAAATCGTCTCTGAAATCCAGCAGAACTGCGAAACTATTCATGCAGTATTCCGAAATGGTTTCGATCTTTCGGAAGTTTTTGAAAGCAGAAAGGACTGGAGACTGGGATCTCTACTTATCCTCTCTTTCTGAAATGCTCCCATACCTCGCAACTGCGGGGCATAATCTTTATGCCAAGTCAGTTTGCCTGTTTATTCAGATGATGTAGGAACTTGAAACATTGAATCCTGAGCTTTTTGGACAATTTGTAAGCGGCAAGTTTATTACCCAATGAGGAGACCGCTATAGGGCTGGATTGGCTGCAAAGATCGTTATCGAGAAAGTGCTGATGAAGAGCCTAAAAAAAGATGGAGGGCTGCCAAGAGGAAAGGGATGACTGAGCTTCAGAGCTCATTCTATGCCAGTACCCGCTTCAGTGAATGATCTAATGCAGAAACTGACGGGCCTAGAGTACAGTTCTAGTGAACAGCACGTTACTGCAACCGCAGCACGAATAAAGAGAGAAACTAAGGATCTACTGACGTTTCTTGAATTCCTTCTAGAGAACTGTCCTTTCGCTAGTTCCACAGAGCTTAGAAGTAGAGGTTCCGGGCTGATTGCCCAAAAAGGCGTCAGTGCAGTGGATTCTAAAGCTGTAGGTATGCTGATCCTCCAGCGCATGGATGGCCAATCTGTCGAAAGTTTTTCATTCAGGAAGAAAGACAAAGTCGTTACTCTGGAATCCGATGGGACCATACGGATAGATGGCGAGATTTTGCATATCGACCCTGCACTTCTTTTTCAACGTCTTTCGACTGCTGCCCAGACATCTGAAAATGACATGGCAGAAACTCTACGTTACGAACTGTGCAGTCATCCGCCCGCTTTGTTTGAGAATTCTGGCATAATACGTCAGCCAGACAAACCTGCACTAGCGAAATCAGTATGGAAAGAAGCAAAAACGGACTCGATTCACCACCTGCCAGTGTCAGATCATGTCACTGTAGTTGACGGAGGTTGGCTGCTTCAGCAAGTACCTTGAAAGATTGATGATACTTATGATTCAATCTGTGACAGCTATGTTAGATTCGTTACTCGACGCTGTACCTCCCCTACTATTGTCTTCGATGGATACAGCGCTGGTCCAACCACGAAAGATGCTACCCACAACCGACGGTGTAAAGGAAGCCAGCATCAAGTGATCGATTTCAGTTTAGGGATGAAGCTCCAGAAAAAGAAGGAAGAGTTTTTTAGCAACTCTCAGAACAAACAGCGAATTATAAGCTACATCGGGGAAAAACTCAGAGCCAAAGGATTTGAAGTCGTCCATGCGAAGGACGATAATGACTATCTAATCGTGAAGACTGCCGTAACGAAAGCAGAAAACTCTGAAACAATAGTTCTTGGCAACGACACTGACCTTCTGATTCTACTCTTGTATCACCTCCCGCCTAATGCAAAAACACTTTACTTCGAATCGTCAACGAACGCAAAAGAATCAATAACACGGTTCTGGTGCCTCAACGAAGTTAAAAAAAAAATGTGAGGAGTATCCAGGCTACTTCTGGTAGGACACGTACTCTTGGGATGTGACACGACCTCACGAGTTTTCGGACTTGGAAAGCAATCTGTGCTACCTCTTTTGAAGAAGAGCGAAGTGTTCAGAAAAAAATGCGAAGTGTTTCTGGATGAATCATCTTCTAAAGATGAAATTGTGAAAGCGGGTGAATATCTTCTCCTCAGCTTGTGTAAAGCACAACCAAACGAAGATCTCACTAAGCTGCGACATCGAATTTTCTTGGAAAAAGTTTCTTCGTCAAATACTACGGCGTTTGTTAAGCCTGAAAGGCTTCCGCCAACCGAAGCTGCAGCTTCATTCCACTCCCAGCGAGTGCACCTCCAGGTATCCCGTTGGAAAGGGGAACCAGCTGACCTCGACCCGGCTGACTGGGGTTGGGTCCTCAGAGACCATAAATACTCACCTGTGATGACTGATTTGTTGCCCGCACCTCAGACTCTTTTGAGTGTCGTGAGATGCAACTGTAAGACAGGCTGCGAGAACTCGCGATGCAGCTGCAAGAAAAATGGATAAGCGTGTACGTTCGTGTGCGGAGAATGTCGGGGTATCAACTTTTTGAACAGGGACAACGAGATTGTCGAAGACGAGGAGCTCGACTAGTGACATCAATGCTGTGTTTTTCAAGTCAACTCTACTGCCTTAAAAAGTGCATATTTTACCTATAGTTACTGAAGTTCTTTTTTTAGTTCTTTATTCAACGATATTGCCTTCGAAAGTACAAATTTTTACCTATAATAGCTGAAGTTTTATACTGTGATCACTGCCAAGTGGTTGTTTTCTTTATGTTTAGTAATTCAAATGGTTGTAAGAAATTTCTGTGATTCAAGAAAGTAAAAGTTTGATACTTAAGCGAGTTATTTTGTCCATAGGCCTACTTATTAGCCATTAGCAGCTGGCTCAGGAGTCAGGCTTCCCTTCCCCTTTTCTGTTATTTCCTCGAGTTTTGTTCGGTTTTCATGGTTCTCGTTTTCTTTCCTTCATTTTAGGTGTCAGTTTCGTGATCAGTAGATAAGAAAACCCCAGAAAACACATTTCAAACTGATTTCTACCCCTGACTTCAATTGTCCCTTTTCTTCCCCTCTTTCCCCCTTTTCCCCCGTTATGGTGGGGCTCATGTTCTTTTTTTCATTTTACATGTCAGTTTCGGGATCAGCAGATAGAAAGACCCCAGAAAACATATTTCAAAGTGCTTTCTACCCCTACCCTGTATTTTTAATTTTTTTTCCCCTCTTCCCCCTGTTCCCCCCGTTTTCCGTAGTACTTTTATTCTATACTGAATTTTAGATGTGAGTTTCGTAATCAGCGTTTGGGAAAGCCCCAGAAAACTCACTTTGAACTATTTTCTGGGCATTTTCGGCATTTTACCCAATTTTCCCCGCATTTCCCCCTTTTCCCCTGTTTTTCGGGTACTCGCCCCACTCGGATTTATGGGGACTTTTAGTATGTTGTACAGAATTTTTTTCTGATCATTTTGGTACCATTTTCGTTTATATTGCAATTTTGTCCGGGTCAAACCCTAAAAGTCCTGGACTATATTGCTTAAAGCATGTAAGCATCAATAAGGCCTTCAATTTTTGGGACCATGAACGAAAAAAAAAAAAAAAAAAAAAAAGATTAAGTTAGAGCATTCTTTCTCGATTTTCTTTTTTCAAAAAATCTAATCTTCAGAGTATAAAACTGAGAATGAAAAGGGAAAGCTCCCCTCGTATACAGAGTAATTTCTTCTGATTTAAAATTTTTAATATTGCTCTTGCCTTTCATGAATAAAAATACATTGTTTTTTATTTAAATTTTGTTCGTTTTTAATATCGTACCAAGAGTTATCAGAAATATGAGGGGGATACCGTTCCTTAGTCAACCCTCAGTATTTACACTTGAGTTTAAATTTTCCAAATACTGCTTCGAGATAAGTTTTACTTGTCTTGGAGTTTATGTTTTACTTCCAAGTCTACTTCCAATTTAGTTGAGTTTACTCTCCAAATAAAAATGAATCTTCAAAAAAAGGAATCAAAGCCCCACACTTCATCCTAGGCAGCGCGCTAGCACTGCCTAAGTAAAGAACGATGTGGGCACTATGTGTTTTTTTTCTCCATACCCGGGCACTTCGTATCGAAGGAGTTGTAGTAAAAACTTCGAAAAGGGCTCATTCGATTGGAAATTGGAGTGGCTAGTGCCCTTTTTAATAGTCGAAAGTGATTAAAGGGCAAATAGCCCACGCCCCCCCAGGGCATGGGTTTTAAGTTATGCCCTAAGTTATGGCATATAATAACGATGTTTCCACTATATCATTTATTTATTTTTTTCCATTAGAGCAGGGCACTTCGTATCGAAGAAGTTGTCGTAGAAACTTCGAAAAGGGCTCATTCAATTGGAAACTGGAGTGGCTTGTGCCCTTTTTAATAGTCGAAAGTGATTGGAGGGCAACTAGCCCCCCTCCCCCCGCGCCCATCATTCCCCCAAACACATCCAATCAAAATTTTGAGATAGCCATTTTGTTCAGCGTAGTTGATTTCCAGATAGAAAACATGTTTTTTGAGGAGGACACTTCCCCACAACCCTCGGGGCAAGGGTTTTAAGTTATGCCCTGGGGGCATATAAGGTTTTTATAGACGGCATTGTCGTAGAAACTTCAAAACAGGCTCATTCGTTTGGAAGTTCAAAGGGCTAGTGCCCTTTTTAATAGCCGAAAGTGATTGGAGGGCAACTAGCCCACCTCTCACGCCCACCTTTTCCCCAAACACAACCAAGAAAAATTTTGAGATAGACATTTTATTCAACGCAGTTGAAAGTTTTGGAAATTAGGTCTTTAAGGATGACAACCCACCCCCTCCCCACAACCCTTAGGGCAACGGTTGTAAGTTATGCCCTGGGTGCATGAAACTTCATGCTATTGGAGGGCAACTAACCCCCCTCTCACGCCCACCTTATCCCCAAACACAACCAAAAAAATTTTGAGATAGCCACATTATACAACGTAGTTTAAAATTCTGTAAATTAGGTCTTTGAGGATGACAACCCCTCACAGCCCTCAGGACAAGGGTTTTAAGCTATGCCCTGGGGGCATATAAAGGTTTTATAGAACACGTTGTCGTAGAAACTTCAAAAAGGGCTCTTTCAATTAGAAATTGAAATGGCTAGTGCCCTTTTTAATAGTCGAAAACAATTGGAAGGCAACTAACACCCCTTCCACGCCCACGATTTCCCCAAACACATACAATCAAAATTTTGAGATAGCCATTTTGTTCCAAGCAGTTAAAGTTCAGGAAATTATACCTTTCAGCAGCAAACTCCCCCCACAGTCTTCAGTGCAAGGGTTATAAGGTACACCCTGAGGGCATGTAAGGTTTTTATTGAAATCTTTGTCGCAGAAACTTGAAAAAGGGCTCAATCGATTTGAAAATCAAAGGGCTAGTGCCCCTTTCAATAGTCAAAAGCGATTGGAGGGCAGCTAGCCCCCTCTCTCGCCCACCTTTTCCCCAAACACATCCAATCAAAACTTTCAGATAGCCATTTTGTTCAGTGTTCTGGATTTCCAGATAGAAATTATGTTTTTGAGGAGGACACTCCCCCACAGCCCTTAGGGCGAGGGTCTCACGCTCACCATTTCCCCAAACACATCCAATCAAATTTTTTTAGATAGCCATTTTATTCCGCGGAGTTTAAAGTTCAAGAAATTATACCTTTGAGCTGGACACTCCCCCCACACAATTCAGGGCCAGGGTTATAAGTTATGCCCTGAGGCTTGTGAGGTTTATATTGAACGTATCGTCGGAGAGACTTCAAAAAGGGCTCATTCGATTAGAAATTAAAATGGCTAGTGCCCTTTTTAATAGTCGAAAGTGATTGGAAGGCAACTAACACCCTTTCCATCCCCACAGTTTTCCCAAACATATCCAATCAAAATTTTTTAGATAGCTATTTTGTTCCACGCAGTTTAAAGTTCAGGAAATTTTACCTTTGAGCAGGACACTCCCCCCGCAGTTTTCAGGGCAAGGGTTACAAATTATGCCCTAGGCGTATCTAAGGTTTCTATTGAAATCTTTGTCGTAGAAACTTGAAAATGGGCTCATTCGATTGGAAATTCAAAGTTTTGGAAATTAGGTCTTTAAGGATGACGACCCATCCCCTCCACCACCCTCAGGGCAAGGGTTGTAAGTTATGCCCTGGGAGCATATAAGGTTTTTAAAGCAAGCGATGTTGTAAAAACATCAAAAAAGCCTCATTCAATTGAAAATTCAAAGAGCTAGTGCCCTTTTAATAGTCGAAAGTGAGTCAAGGGCAACTAACCCCCCTCTCACGCTCACCATTTGCCCAAACGCATCCAATCAAATTTTTTTAGATAGCCATTTTGTTCCACGCAGTTTAAAGTTCAGGAAATTATACCTTTGAGCAGGACACTCTCCCCACAGTCTTCACGCCAAGGGTTATAAGTTATGCCCTGGGGGCATATAAGGTTTTTATAGAACGTGTCATTGGAGAGACTTCAAAAAGGGCTCATTCGATTAGAAATCAAAATGGCTAGTGCCCTTTTTAATAGTCGAAAGTGATTGGAAGGGAACTAACACCCTTTCCATTCCCACCATTTTCCCAAACATATCCAATCAAAATCTTTTAGATAGCTATTTTGTTCCACGCAGTTTAAATTTCAGGAAATTATACCTTTGAGCAGGACACTCCCCCCACAGTCTTCAGGGCAAGGGTTCTAAGTTATGCCCTAGGGGAATGTAAGGTTTTTATTTAAAACTTTGTTGTAAAAACTTGAAAAGGGGCTCATTCAATTGGAAATTCAAAGGGCTACTGCCCTTTTTAATAGTCAAAAGTGATTGGATGGCCACTAACCCCCCTCTCAAGCCCGCCTTTTCCCCAAACACATCCAATCAAAATTTTAGATAGCAATTTAATTCAACGCAGTTGAAAGTTTTGGAAATTAGGTCTTTAAGGATGACAACCCATCCCTCCCCCCACCGCCCTCAGGGCAAGGGTGTTAAGTTATGCCCTGGGAGCATGTAAGGTTTTTATAGAAAGCTATGTTGTACAAACATCAAAAAGGGCTCCTTCAATTGAAAATTGAAAGGGCTAGTGTCCTTTTAATAGTCGAAATTGATTGAAGGGCAACTAACCCCCCTCTCACGCTCACCAGTTCCCCAAACACATCCAATCAAATTTCTTTAGATACCCATTTTATTCCACGCAGTTTAAAGTTCAGGAAATTATACCTTTGAGCAGGACACACCCCCCACAGTCTTCAGGGCAAGGGTTATAAGTTATGTCCTAGGGGCATACAAGATTTTTATTGAAATCTTTTAAAAACTTGAAAAATGGCTCATTCGATTGGAAATTCAAAGGGCTAGTGCCCTTTTTAATAGTCGAAAGTGATTTGAGTGCAACTAACCCCCCTCTCTCGCCCACCTTTTCCCTAAACACATCAAATCAAAATTTTCTGATAGCTATGTTGTTCAGTGTTGTGAATTTCCGGATAGAAATTATTTTTTTGAAGAGTACACTCCCCCACAGCCCTTAGGACGAGGGTTGTAAGTTATGTCCTAGGGACATATAAGGTTTTTGTATAACGCTTTGTCAGAGAAATTTCAAAAAGGGGTCATTTGATTGAAAATTGAAATGGCTAGTGCCCTTTTTAATAGTCGAAAGTAATTGGAAGGCAACTAACACCCTTTCCATTCCCACTATTTTCCCAAACATATCCAATCAAAATTTTTTAGATAGCTATTTTTTTCCACGCAGTTTAAAGTTCAGCTCCCCCCACAGTCTTCAGGACAAGGGTTATAAGTTATGCCCTGGGGGACTATAAGGTTTTAATTGAAATTTTTGTCGTAGAAACTTGAAAATGGGGTCATTTGATTGGAAATTCAAAGGGCTATTACCCTTTTTAATATTCGAAAGTGATTAGAGGGCAACTAACCCCCTCTCACGCCCGCCTTTTCTCCAAACATATCCAATCAAAATTTTAGATGGCAATTTAATTCAACACAGTTGAAAGTTTTGGAAATTAGGTCTTTAAGGATGACAACCCATCCCCCCCCCCCCCACCCTCCGGGCAAGGGGTGTGAGTTATGGCCGGGGGGCCTGTAAGGTTTTTTTTGAAAGCTATGTTTTAAAAACATCAAAAAGGGCTCCTTCAATTGAAAATTGAAAGGGCTAGTGTCCTTTTAATAGTAGAAAGTGATTGAAGGGCAACTAACCCCCCTCTCACGCTCACCATTTCCCCAAACACATCCAATCAAATTTTTTTAGATAGCCATTTTGTTCCACGCAGTTTAAAGTTCAAGAAATTATACCTTTGAGCTGGACACTCCCCCCAAATTCTCTTGGCAAAGGGTTCTAAATTATACCCTGGGGTCCTAAAAGGTTTTTATTGAAATCTTTGTCGTAGAAACTTGAAAAAGGGCTCATTCGATTTGAAATTCAAAGGGCTAGTGCCTTTTTTAATATTCGAAAATTATTTGAAGGCAACTAGCCCCCCTCTCTAGCCCACTTTTTCCCCAAACACATCCAATCAAAATTTTTAGATATCCATTTTATTCAACGTAGTTGAAAGTTTTGGAAATTAGGTCTTTAAGGATGACAACCCACCCCCTCCCCACAACCCTTATGGCAACGGGTGTAAGTTATGCCCTGGGAGCATGTAAGATTTTTATAGAAAGCGATTTTGTAAAAAAATCAAAAAGGGCTCCTTCAATTGAAAATTGAAAGGGCTAGTGTCCTTTTAATAGTCGAAAGTGATTGAAGAGCAACTAACCCCCCTCTCACGCTCACCATTTCCCCAAACACATCCAATCAAATTTTTTTAGATTGCCATTTTGTTCCACGCATTTTAAAGTTCAGGAAATTATACCTTTGAGCAGGACACTCCCCTCAGAGTCTTCAGGGCAAGGGTTATAAGTTATGTTGACACTTATGTAAGTGAGGTTAACACATCCAATCAAAATTTTCAGATATGCATTTTTTTCAACGTAGTAGAACGTTCTGGAAATTAGGTCTTTGAGGATGACGGCTTCCCCCAGCCCTCAGGGCGAGGGTTCTAAGGTATCCCCTGGGGGTTTGTAAGGTTTTTATTGAAAGCATTGTCTTAGAAGCTTCAAAAGGGCTCATTTGATTGGAAACTGAAAGGGCTAGTGCCTTTTTTAATAGTTGAAAATGATTAGGGAAAGACTAACGGCCCTCTCACGCCCACGATTTTCCAAGACATATCCAATCAAAATTTTGAGATAGCCATTTTGTTTAACGTAGTTGAAAGTTCTGGAAATTAGGTCTGAGAGGATGATAACCACCCTCACAGCCCTTTGGGTAAGGGCTGTAATTTATGTCCCGGGGGCATATAAGGTGTTCATAGAAATTGTTGTCGTAGAAACTCAAAAAGGGCTCATTCGATTGGAAATCGAAAGGCCTAGTGTGCTTTTAATAGTCGAAACTGATTGGAACGCTGAACACTTTTATAGTAAAGATCGACATGGGCATAATGTATTAGTTTTTTTGTTGTTGTTGTTGTTTAGACCAGGGTACTTTGTAACGAAGGAGTTGTCGTAGGAACTTAGAAAAGGGCTCATTCGATTAAAAATAGAAAGGGCTGATGCCCTTTTTAATAGTCGAAAGTGATTGGAAGGCAACTAACACCCCTTCCTCGCCCACCATTTTCCCAAACATATCCAATCATAAATTTTAGATAGCAGTTTTGTTCCACGCAGTTTAAAGTTCAGGAAATTATATCTTTGAGCAGGACACTCGCCCCACAGTCTTCAGGGCAAGGGGGATAAGTTATGCCCTGGTGGCGTATTAGGTTTTTATTGAAATCTTTGTTGTAGAAACTTGAAAAAGGAATCATTCGATGGGACATTCAAAGGGCAACTCACCCCCCTCTCACGCTCACCATTTCCCCAAACACATCCAAGCAACATTTTTTAGATAGCCATTTTGTTCCACGCAGTTTAAAGTTCAGGAAATTATACCTTTGAGCAGGACACTTCCCCCCCCCACAGTCTTCAGGGCAAGGGTTATAAGTTATGTTGACACTTTATGTAAGTGAGGTTAACACATCCAATCAAAATTTTCAGATATCCATTTTGTTCAACGAAGTATAAAGTTCTGGAAATTAGGTCTTTCAAAATTTTCACATCCAATCAAAATTTTGGGAAATCCATTTTGTTCAACGTTCTAACGGAAGGGCTGGTTCTAACGGAAAAGAAAAGTTCTAGTCTCCTTTTTGAGTGACCAAAAAATTGGAGTGCAATTAAGCCCCCTCCCACGCCATTTATTTACAGAGTCGTCCGATCCAAATTTTGAGATAACTGTTTTCTTCAGCAGAGTTGAAAGGTGCAATAACTATGTGTTTGTTATTGAACAAAACTTAACTTTTGTAGCTCAACAACTAAAATATTTGGTTCTAAAAATCTGGACAGAGGTAGTATTTTTTTTTTTTTTTTTTGTCTATTGGTTTAAAAATTCCGTTTTTAAGAATTTCGGTTACTATTGAGCCGGGTCGCTTCTTACTTAAAATTTATTAACACGAACTGTTTGATAACCCACCAAAAACCAAACAGAGATCAGTGAAATATTGATCGTTTTTTCTGCATTACCAGAAGTATTGTAATCATAAAACTTTACAGTTTCATGAAATGTAATTAAACAAATAGAAAAGGTTTTTCAACTAAAGTAAGGTGCAAGTTTAAAACTTAAAATGAATTCAAATTTCTCTGTATATAATAAGTTATGCCGGGAAGACTTTGTCTGATGTTGACTTTGCCGACGATGTAGCCGTCCTTAGCAAAAATCTCGACCAACTTAATTCTGCACTCGAGACCCTTTCCTCCACTACCTCCGGAGTTGGGCTGTAAATCAACTGGAAGAAAACGAAAATCATGCCCATAGAAAAGACCGCATTGGTATCATCCTTAACTGTTGCGATCAACTGCCAAGCTGTTGACATGGTACGGCGTGGTACGGTTACATGGGAGAATCTTTCCATGAAGGAAGTTTTCATGGGGAATTGACATTGCTATGAAGGGGGCATCCGATTTTCCAGCATTATCTAACAAAACGATCAGAAATTAAATTCAAAAAACTATTTTTTCAACTGATAGTAAGGAGCGACACCAAAACTTAAACCGAACAGAAATTATTACCTATATAATGGGGTTCGTCCCCTAGTCATTACCTCAAATGGCACAATTGTCATTACATCAAATGGCACAATTGATGCCGAAATCTCAGCCAGATCAATCAAGGCAAACTCTGTATTCGGACGGCTGCGGTTCCACAAACCGCAAATTAGTCGCCTTACTAAGGCCCGTATCTACAACGCCACAGTCTCAAGCATCATGCTGTACTCTTCTGAGACATGGCCGATAACCCAGACACAGCTAATAAAGGTAGATTCAATCTTAACTAGATATGTGCGTCGAATCGAAGGTTTCAAATGGTGTGACAAGATCCACAATACTGATATTACGTGGACCTACAAGTTAGTAAGACTCTCCACCTACATAGAGGCTCGTTCTCTAAGATGGTACGGCCATTTACTCCATCTCCAACCAACTACCCCTGCAAGAATCAAATCGAACTTCAATCCCTCGATTGTCTGGAAACGTCCTCGAGGGAGGCCGCGCATCAGATGAGCAGATGTTATAAATCAACGCCTCTTCAACCGCAACATCGACCCAAATGAAGCCCCGACCTTAGCCCCGGACAGGGCTGCTTGCGGAAGACTGACAACGCTGTCAACCAGTTTCCTCTACGCTGGTGACCCTACCGAGCAAGAGTGTCAAGTCAAGTAAGTCAAGTATATAATTGGGACTGCCCCCTTCTCATCACCTTACTCATTAAACAAAAGTTTTTTAGTGCTTAGAAAAATACTATTTTTTTTACAATTGCAAATTTTCTTTAAAAATTTTGAAAAAAGCCGAACTTCTGTAAAGACTAAGGAGCTAAGGAGGAGACAGCCCCTTCATATAAAGAATAATCTGTTCAAATAGGTTTCAAATCCGTTCCTTACTTTCAGATGGAAAGCTCTTTTTTTATTTAGCTTCTGTTTGGTTTCCAAATCATACCCCAGGCCTAACCGAGATATAATTTGAGGTATCGGTCCCTGAGATCCCTGGTTAATTTTTTTTTTAATGTGTAAATCAATAATTGTACGTTGATTAGTACCGTCCTACATTTAAATTTGCAATTTCAATTTTGAATAAAATTTGAATATACTTAAAAAATTGGTGATGAATAGTAATTTGGTAAAAAGTTACCGAATATCCTTGTTAATATTACTACTAAAGAATTTTGGTTGGATGAAAAGGAGTATTATTGTTTGAATAGATGGAAATTCTCTGAGACTTTTTATCTTATACATAAGTGAAGCCATAACAATCTCTACAATAGGACTTTTTATCGATAAATACATTAGATACATTTGTTTAAATAAATTCATGTAGAAGTACTTCATCTAAACAAAAAAACGAAAAATATTTTCATTTAAAATTGCTGAAAATTAAGTTCCTAGCAGTATTTGCCACCCCAAAGAAATTTACTGGTGGGGCTGATGATGGCCTACCTTGCCTTTTCCCCCTCTGTGCTGGTAGATATATGAATGCAACATTTTAGCTGCATAGAGAAACAATTTAATTAATTCCTACTCCCGCCCTACATCTTTCAACATTTATCTGAAGCCTCATGAAGAGTAAGCAGTTTGTCCATTAAAATGTACTTTTTTAGAAATGTACCCTACCCCCACCTAAGCAATGACCCAAACCCCCCTCATTATAGCTGATACGCAATTACAGATCACCAGACGTAGCCTAATTTCATTACAAATAAAGCGAATCAACTTGGCTGAATCCAGTACTGCCACCGTGTGACATAACTTCTTTTGCAACTGGGAAGTCTAAAATATAGTCATTGATACTTTTAAATCAATTAGCTTCGCTGAATTTTAAATTGATTGCAAATTCGTCCTCTTCAGGGTAAAGTCCTAGTTTTGTGCCCTAAAATGGCAGAAAATACGACTTCAACCCGACCCAATCTGTATGGTCACTTAAAAAAGAGCTTTAAATTTACGTTTGATGAGCTCCCTCCCAATTATCTTGGATCTCTGGTTTAATACAATCATCCCTGGAAAAAAAATAAAAATAAACATGCATTGACGATGTTTCATCTGAAAAAAAAAGCGAAATTCCACATTTTGAAGATTGGAGCTTGAAACCTCTATGGAAGGGTTCTCTGATATGATATATCTTATAAAGGGATTTTCAATAAGGTCGCTTGCTGTTTTGGGGGTGGTTACCCTTTTTTCAAAAAGCAGGTAAATTTTCTCAGATTTTTATTATTGGGTGGTTAACAATAAACTGAAAATTTTCTATATATTTAGAATCAGCACAAAAAGCCAATACTGCCGGTGTGCCATTTTGTTCAGTGTAGTTGATTTCCAGATAGAAAACATGTTTTTTGAGGAGGACACTTCCCCACAACCCTCGGGGCAAGGGTTTTAAGTTATGCCCTGGGGGCATATAAGGTTTTTATAGAAGGCGTTGTCGTAGAAACTCCAAAACAGGCTCATTCGGTTGGAAGTTCAAAGGGCTAGTGCCCTTTTTAATAGTCGAAAGTGATTGGAGGGCAACTAGCCCCCCTCTCACGCCCACCTTTTTCCCAAACACAACCAAGAAAAATTTTGATATAGCCATTTTATTCAACGCAGTTGAAAGTTTTGGAAATTAGGTCTTTAAGGATGACAACCCACCCCCTCCCCACAACCCTTAGGGCCACGGTTGTAAGTTATGCCCTGGGTGCAGGAAACTTCATGCTATTGGAGGGCAACTAACCCCCCTCTCACGCCCACCTTTTCCCCAAACACAACCAATAAAAATTTTGAGATAGCCACATTATACAACGTAGTTTTAAGTTCTGTAAATTAGGTCTTTGAGGATGACAACCCCTCACAGCCCTCAGGACAAGGGTTTTAAGCTATGCCCTGGGGGCATATAAAGGTTTTATAGAACACGTTGTCGTAGAAACTTCAAAAAGGGCTCTTTCAATTAGAAATTGAAATGGCTAGTGCCCTTTTTAATAGTCGAAAGTAATTGGAAGGCAACTAACATCCCTTCCACGCCCACGATTTCCCCAAACACATCCAATCAAAATTTTGAGATAGCCATTTTGTTCCAAGCAGTTAAAGTTCAGGAAATTATACCTTTCAGCAGCAAACTCCCCCCACAGTCTTCTGGGCAAGGGTTATAAGTTACGCACTGGGGACATATAAGTTTTTATTGAAATATTTGTCGTAGAAACTTGAAAAAGGGCTCATTCGATTTGAAATTCAAACGTCTAGTGTCCTCTTTAATAGTCGAAAGTGATTCGAGGGCAACTAAACCCCTTATCTCGCTCACCTTTTCCCAAACATATCCAATCAAAATTTTCAGGTAGCCATTTTGTTCTGTGTTCTGTATTTCCATATAGAAATAATGTTTTTGAGGAGGACACTCCCCCACAGCCCTTAAGGCGAGGGTCTCACGCTCACCATTTCCCCAAACACATCCAATCAAATTTCTTTAGATAGCCATTTTGTTCCAGGCAGTTTAAAGTTCAAGAAATTATACCTTTGAGTTGAACACTCCCCCCCCCACAGTCTTCAGGGCAAGGGTTTTGAGGTATGCCCTGGGGTCATATAAGGTTTTTATTGAACGCGTTGTCGTAGAAACTTCAAAAAGGGCTCATTCGATTGGAAATTGAAATGGCTAGTGCCCTTTTTAATAGTCGAAAGTGATTGGAAGGCAACTAACACCCTTTCCATCCCCACAGTTTTCCCAAACATATCCAATCAAAATTTTTTAGATAGCTATTTTGTTCCACGCAGTTTAAAGTTCAGGAAATTATACCTTTGAGCAGGACACACCCCCCACATTTTTCAGGGCAACGGTCATAAGTTATGCCCTGGGGGCATATAAGGTTTTTATTGAAATCTTTGTCGTAGAAACTTGAAAAAGGGCTTATTCGATTGGAAATTCAAAATTCTGGAAATTAAGTCTTTAAGGATGACGACCCATCCCCCCCCACCACCCGCAAGGCAAGGATTGTAAGTTAGGCCCTGGGAGCATGTAATGTTTTTCTAGAAAGTGATGTTGTAAAGACATTAAAAACGGCTTATTCAACTGAAAATTGAAAGGGATTGTGCCCTTTTAATAGTCGAAGGTGATTGAAGGGCAACTAACCCCCCTCTCACGCCCACCATTTCCCCAAACACATCCAATTAAATTTTTTTAGATAGCCATTTTGTTCCACACAGTTTAAAGTTCAGGAAATTATACCTTTGAGCAGGACACTCTCCCCAAAGTCTTCAGGGCAAGGGTTATAAGTTATGCCCTGGGGGCATATAAGGTTTTTATAGAACGTGTCATTGGAGAGACTTCAAAAAGGGCTCATTCGATTAGAAATTAAAATGGCTAGTGCCCTTTTTAATAGTCGAAAGTGATTGGAAGGCAACTAACACCCTTTCCATTCCCACCATTTTCCCAAACATATCCAATCAAAATCTTTTAGATAGCCATTTTGTTCCACGCAGTTTAAATTTCAGGAAATTATACCTTTGAGCAGGACACTCCCCCCACAGTCTTCAGGGCAAGAGTTATAAGTTATGCCCTGGGGGAATGTAAGGTTTTTTTTTAAATCTTTGTCGTAGAAACTTGAAAATGGGCTCATTTGATTGGAAATTCAAAGGGCTAGTGCCCTTTTTAATAGTCGAAAGTGATTTGAGGGCAACTAACCCCCCTTTCATGCCCACCTTTTCCCCAAACACATCCAATCAAAATTTTAGATAGCAATTTAATTCAACACAGTTGAAAGTTGTGGAAATTAGGTCTTTAAGGATGACAACCCATCCCTCCCCCCACCGCCCTCAGGGCAAGGGTGTTAAGTTATGCCCTGGGAGCATGTAAGGTTTTTATAGAAAGCTATGTTGTAAAAACATCAAAAAGGGCTCCTTCAATTGAAAATTGAAAGGGCTAGTGTCCATTTAATAGTCGAAAGTGATTGAAGGGCAACTAACCCCCCTCTCACGCTCACCATTTCCCCAAACACATCCAATCAAATTTCTTTAGATACCCATTTTATTCCACGCAGTTTAAAGTTCAGGAAATTATACCTTTGAGCAGGACACTCCCCCCACAGTCTTCAGGGCAGTTGATGCAAGTAATATCCTGGGGGCAAATAAGGTTTTTTGTGAAATCTTAGTCTTAGAAACTTCAAAAGCGGCTCATTCTAATGGAAATTTAAAGGTCTAGTGCCCTGTTTAATAGTCGACAGTGATTTGAGGGCAACTAACCCCCCTATCACACCTACCTTTTCCCCAAACACATCCAATCAAAATTTTCTGATAGCTATTTTGTTCAGTGTTCTGGATTTCCAGATAGAAATTATGTTTTTGAGGAGGACACTCCCCCACAGCCCTTAGGGCGAGGGTTGTAAGTTATGCCCTGGGGGCATATAAGGTTTTTATAGAACGCGTCGTCGGAGAAACTTCAAAAAGGGCTCATTCGATTAGAAATTAAAATGGCTAGTGCTCTTTTTAATAGTCAAAAGTGATTGGAAGGCAACTAACACCCTTTCCATTCCCACTATTTTCCCAAACATATCCAATCAAAATTTTTTAGATAGCTATTTTTTTTTCCACAGAGTTTAAAGTTAAGGAAATTATACCTTTGAGAAGGATAATCCCCCAAAAATGTTCAGGGCAAGTGTCGTAAGTTATGTCCTGGGGGCATATGAGGTTTCAATTGAAAGCTTCGTCGTAGAAACTTGAAAAAGGGCACATTTGATTAGAAATTCAAAGGCCTGGTGCCCTTTTTAATAGTCGAAAGTGATTTGAGGGCAACTAAACCCCCTTTCACGCCCACCTTTTCCCCAAACACATCCAATCAAAATTTTAGATAGCAATTTAATTCAACACAGTTGAAAGTTTTGGACATTAGGTCTTTAAGGATGACAACCCATCCCCCCCCCCCCCACCCTCCGGGCAAGGGTTGTAAGTTATGCCCGGGGAGCATATAAGGTTTTTATATAAAGCGAAGTTGTAAAAACATCAAAAAGGGCTCCTTCAACTGAAAATTGGAAGGGCTAGTGTCCTTTTAATAGTAGAAAGTGATTGAAGGGCAACTAACCCCCCTCTCACGCTCACCATTTCCCCAAACACATCCAATTAAATTTTTTTAGATAGCCATTTTGTTCCACGCAGTTTAAAGTTCAGGAAATTATACCTTTGAGCAGGACACTCCCCCCACAGTCTTCAGAACAGGGGTTATTAGTTATGCCCAGTGAGTATATAAGGTTTTTATTGAAATCTTTGTCGTAGAAACTTGAAAAAGGGCTCATTCGATTTGAAATTCAAAGGGCTAGTGCCTTTTTTAATATTCGAAAATTATTTGAGGGCAACTAGCCCCCCTCTCTAGCCCACTTTTTCCCCAAACACATCCAATCAAAATTTTTAGATATCCATTTTATTCAACGCAGTTGAAAGTTTTGGAAATTAGGTCTTTAAGGATGACAACCCACCCCCACCCCACAACCCTTAGGGCCACCGTTGTAAGTTATGCCCTGGGAGCATGTAAGATTTTTATAGAAAGCGATGTTGTAAAAACATCAAAAAGGGCTCCTTCAATTGAAAATTGAAAGAGCTAGTGTCCTTTTAATAGTCGAAAGTGATTGAAGAGCAACTAACCCCCCTCTCACGCTCACCATTTCCCCAAACACATCCAATCAAATTTTTTTTAGATTGCCATTTTGTTCCACGCATTTTAAAGTTCAGGAAATTATACCTTTGAGCAGGACACTCCCCTCACAGTCTTCAGGGCAAGGGTTATAAGTTATGTTGACACTTATGTAAGTGAGGTTAACACATCCAATCAAAATTTTCAGATCTGCATTTTTTTCAACGTAGTAGAACGTTCTGGAAATTAGGTCTTTGAGGATGACGGCTTCCCCCAGCCCTCAGGGCGAGGGTTCTAAGGTATCCCCTGGGGGCTTGTAAGGTTTTTATTGAAAGCATTGTCTTAGAAGCTTCAAAAGGGCTCATTTGATTGGAAACTGAAAGGGCTAGTGCCTTTTTTAATAGTTGAAAATGATTAGGGAAAGACTAACGGCCCTCTCACGCCCACGATTTTCCAAAACATATCCAATCAAAATTTTGAGATAGCCATTTTGTTTAACGTAGTTGAAAGTTCTGGAAATTAGGTCTTAGAGGATGACAACCACCCTCACAGCCCTTAGGGTAAGGGTTGTAATTTATGCCCTGGGGGCATATAAGGTGTTTATAGGAAGTATTGTCGTAGAAACTCAAAAAGGGCTCATTCGATTGGAAATCGAAAAGCCTAGTGTGCTTTTAATAGTCGAAACTGATTGGAACGCTGAACACTTTTATAGTAAAGATCGACATGGGCATAATGTATTAGTTTTTTTGTTGTTGTTGTTGTTTAGACCAGGGCACTTTGTAACGAAGGAGTTGTCGTAGGAACTTAGAAAAGGGCTCATTCGATTGAAAATAGAAAGGGCTGATGCCCTTTTTAATAGTCGAAAGTGATTGGAAGGCAACTAACACCCCTTCCTCGCCCACCATTTTCCCAAACATATCCAATCATAAATTTTAGATAGCAGTTTTGCTCCACGCAGTTTAAAGCTCAGGAAATTATATTTTTGAGCAGGACACTCCCCCCGCAGTCTTCAGTGCAAGGGGGATAAGTTATGCTCTGGGGGCATATAAGGTTTTCATTGAAATCTTTGTCGTAAAAACGTGAAAAAGGAATCATTCAATTGGAAATTCAAAGGGCAACTAATCCCCCTCTCACGCCCACCATTTTCCCAAACACATCCAATCAAAATTTTTTAGATAGCCATTTTGTTCCACGCAGTTTAAAGTTCAGGAAATTATACCTTTTATCAGGACACTTCCCCCCCCCACAGTCTTCAGGGCAAGGGTTATAAGTTATGTTGACACTTTATGTAAGTGAGGTTAACACATCCAATCAAAATTTTCAGATATCCATTTTGTTCAACGAAGTAGAAAGTTCTGGAAATTAGGTCTTTCAAAATTTTTATATCCAATCAAAATTTTAGGAAATCCATTTTGTTCAACGTAGTCGAAAGTTCTGGAAATTAGGTGTTTTAGGATGACAACCCTATCAGAGGCCTCAGTGCAAGGGTTGAAAGTTATGCCCTGGGGGTGTATAAGGTTTATACTGAATGTTGATGTAGAAATTTCAAAAAGGGCTCATTTGATTGGAAATTCAAATTGCCCTTTTAAATGATCGAAAGTGAGTTGGAGAGTAAGAACAACATTTTGTTCAACCTAGTTGAAAGTTCTGGAAATTGTGTATTTAAGGATGACAAACTCCCCAGAGTCCCCAGGGCAAAGGTTGTAAGTTAGGCCCTGGCGGCATATAAGGTTTTTAATGATAGATTTGTCGTAAAAATTTCAAAAGGGGCTCATTCAATTAGAAACTGAGAGGGCTAGTGCCCTTTTTAATAGTTGAAAGTGATTAGAGGGTAACTAACCCCCTCTCACGCCCACCCTTCCCCCAAACATCCAATCAAAATGTTCAGATAGCCATTTTGTTCAACGCAGTAGAAAGTTTTGGGAATTAGGTCTTTGAGGATGACAACGCCCCCTCAGCCCTCAGGGCGAGGGTTGTAAGTTATCCCCTGGGGGCTTATAAGGTTTTTATTGAAAGCGTTGTCGTAGAAACTTCAAAAGTGCTCATTTGATTGGAAATTGAAAGGGCTAGTGCCTTTTTTAATAGTTGAAAATGATTAGAGAAAGACTAACGCCCCTCTCAGGCCTACCATTTTCCAAGACACATCCAATCAAAATTTTGAGATAGCTATTTTGTTTAACGTAGTTGAAAGTTGAAAGTTTAACGTAGTTGAAAGTTCTGGAAATTAGATCTTAGAGGATGACAACCACCCTCACAGCCCTTAGGGTAAGGGTTGTAGTGTATGCCCTGGGGGCATATAAGGTGTTTATAGGAAGTGTTGTCGTAGAAACTCAAAAAGGGCTCATTCGATTGGAAACCGAAAGGCCTAGTGCCTTTTTAATAGTCGAAAGTGATTGGAAGGCTTGACACTTTTATAGTAAAGATCGATGTGGGTATAATATATTAGTTTTTTGTTGTTGTTGTTGTTTAGACCAGGGTACTTTGTATCGAAGGAGTTGTCGATTGAAAATTGAAAGGGCTGTTGCCCTTTTTAATAGTCGAAAGTGACTGGAGGGAAACTAATCACTCTCTCATGCCCACCCTCCCATTTGACTTTGTGTTTTAAAACTAAACTTTGCCATGAGATTAAAACGAAATGAACTATTTTTAGGATAATTCTAAATGATGCATCTCAGCAGTATTCTAAGGTCAAATGGGGGTATTATTTTTAGATTTTTGAGGCTACTTTTGCTCTTAAAATTTGAACAAATTAGAACAGCGTAAGTGTATCCACGTTATTAAAGAAAGTAAACAGATTATTTTGCGAATGGTATCAAGTTTTCCATTTCAGGTCAACTAGAGGAGGTATGAAACTAAATTAAACATTACTATTAGTGTCCAGATTTTTAAGAGGGCGTATGTTGCTAAAAAATGCTGAAAAATTTTCCTCAGCATACAAATAGCAGGCCAAACTATAAAGTCTTAAAAAAACGAAAAGATTTAAAGTATTATTTTCTTTTTCCCTGAAAAGACTATGTCAATATAAAACGAACAGAAGTTAATTTAAAAAAAATTTTCACAAAATAAGTTTTTCCAAGAAAAGTAAAGAACTCCATTAAACGAAATTGAGATAAAATAAAATCAAATAATCTACCAAGCGTGAAACTACCACAAATCAGCATTGATAAATAAATGAAACCCAAAACGAACAGAAATTACAATAAATAACCGAGTCAAACTCAAAACGAGCAGAAATTAACATAAGTTGGGCTCAAAACCCCTATGCTTTCCCGAGGCCAGAACATAATTTGTACTCTACTGAAAAAAAAAATACAAATGAATGTGCATTGTCAGTTTAATATAAATATACTGATATTCAGTAATCAAAGTGTTAATATTATTTGATTTATTAAAGCTATAAAAGTAAAAACATTTATATTTTTTTCAGTAAAGTGCAAATTTTGTAAACTGTGTTTCAAACAGTTCGTGGTAACGAACTGGAAGCAAGGAGCGACGCGGCTCAATAGTAACCGACCCTCTAAAAAACAGAATTTTGATACCAATAGATATATCAAAAGAATTGGCTTCGTATGCTGATTCCAAATATATAAATTTCATTTAGTTTAGTTTTACCGATCAAAAGCTGCGAACCTGAGAAAATTTGTCTGATTTTCGAAAACGGGGGAAATCCCCATGAAGTCATAGAATTTCAATGAAAATCAGAGCATCAGATTCAGCGTATGAAAGGACCCTACTTTAGAGGTTTCAAGCTCAAATCTGCAAAAATGTGGAGTCTTGTAATTTTTTGCCAGAAAAACGGATGAGTGTTTATTTGTTTTTTCGTTTTTTCCCCTGGGGTGACCTTATCAACCCAGTGGGCTTAGAACGTCGAAATAGGGCTGGTTCTAACGGAAAAGAAAAGTTCTAGTCTCCTTTTTGAGTGACCAAAAAAATTGGAGTGCAATTAAGCCCCCTCCCACGCCATTTATTTACAGAGTCGTCCGATCCAAATTTTGAGATAACTGTTTTCTTCAGCAGAGTTGAAAGGTGCAATAACTATGTGTTTGTTATTGAACAAATCTTAACTTTTGTAGCTCAACAACTAAAATATTTGGTTCTAAAAATCTGGACAGAGGTAGCATTTTTTTTTTGTCTATTGGTATCAAAATTCCGTTTTTCAGAATTTCGGTTACTATTGAGCCGGGTCGCTTCTTACTTACAATTTATTACCACCAACTGTTTGATCACCCATCAAAATCCAAACAGAGATTATTGAAATATTGATCGTTTTTTATGCGTTACCAAAAGTATTGTAATCATAAAATTTTACAGTTTCATGAAATGTAATTAAACAAATAGAAAAGGTTTTTCAACTAAAGTAAGGTGCAAGTTTAAAACTTAAAATGAATTCAAATTTCTCTGTATATAATAAGTTATGCCGGGAAGACTTTGTCTGATGTTGACTTTGCCGACGATGTAGCCGTCATTAGCAAAAATTTCGACCAACTTGAGTCTGCACTCGAGACGCTCTCCTCCACTGCCTCCAGTGTTGGGCGGCAAATCAACTGGAAGAAAACGAAAATTACGCCCATAGAAAAGACCGCATCGGCATCACCCTTAACTGTTGCGATCAACGGCCAAGCTGTTGACGTGGTACGGCGTGGTACGGTTACATGGGAGAATCTTTCCATGAAGAAAGTTTTCATGGGGAATTGACATTGCTATGAAGGGGGCATCCGATTTTCCAGCATTATCTAACAAAACGATCAGAAATTAAATTCAAAAAACAATTTTTTCAACTGATAGTAAGGAGCGACACCAAAACTTAAACCGAACAGAAATTATTACCTATATAATGGGGTTCGTCCCCTAGTCATTACCTCACTTTATACTTATCTCGGATCAATTATATCATCAAATGGCACAATTGATGCCGAAATCTCAGCCAGATCAATCAAGGCAAACTCTGTATTCGGACGGCTGCGGTTCCACAAACCGCAAATTAGTCGCCTTACTAAGGCCCGTATCTACAACGCCACAGTCTCAAGTATCATGCTATACTCTTCTGAGACATGGCGAATAACCCAGGCAGAACTCAGCAAGGTATATTCAATCCAAATTAGGTACATGCGTCAAATTGAAAATTTCAAATGGTTTCGCACAATCGGAAATAATGATATTCCGTGGACCTACAACATAGTAAGACTATCCACCTAAATAGAAGCTTGTTCTCTAAGATGGTACGGCCATTTACTCCATCTCCAACCAACAACCCCTGCAAGAATCAAATCGAACTTCAATCCCTCGATTGTCTGGAAACGTCCTCGAGGGAGGCCGCGCACCAGATGAGCTGATGTTATAAATCAACGCCTCTTCAACCGCAACATCGACCCAAATGAAGCCCCGACCTTAGCCCCGGACAGGGCTGCTTGCGGAAGACTGACAACGCTGTCAACCAGTTTCCTCTACGCTGGTGACCCTGCCGAGCAAGAGTGTCAAGTCAAGTAAGTCAAGTATATAATTGGGACTGCCCCCTTCTCATCACCTTACTCATTAAACAAAAGTTTTTTAGTGCTTAGAAAAATACTATTTTTTTTACAATTGCAAATTTTCTTTAAAAATTTTGAAAAAAGCCGAACTTCTGTAAAGACTAAGGAGCTAAGGAGGAGACAGCCCCCTTCATATAAAGAATAATCTGTTCAAATAGGTTTCAAATCCTTTCCTTACTTTCAGATGGAAAGCTCTTTTTTTATTTAGCTTCTGTTTGGTTTCCAAATCATACCCCAGGCCTAACCGAGATATAATTTGAGGTATCGGTCCCTGAGATCCCTGGTTAATTTTTTTTTTAATGTGTAAATCAATAATTGTACGTTGATTAGTACCGTCCTACATTTAAATTTGCAATTTCAATTTTGAATAAAATTTGAATATACTTAAAAATTGGTGATGAATAGTAATTTTGGTAAAAAATCCTTGTTAATATTGCTGCTAAAGAATCTTGGTTGGATGAAAAGGAGTATTATTGTTTGAATAGATGGAAATTCTCTGAGACTTTTTATCTTATACATAAGTGAAGCCATAACAATCTCTACAATAGGACTTTTTATCGATAAATACATTAGATACATTTGTTTAAATAAATTCATGTAGAAGTACTTCATCTAAACAGAAAAACAAAAAATATTTTCATTTAAAATTGCTGAAAATTAAGTTCCTAGCAGTATTTGCCACCCCAAAGAAATTTACTGGTGGGGCTGATGATGGCCTACCTTGCCTTTTCCCCCTCTGTGCTGGTAGATATATGAATGTAACATTTTAGATGTATAGAGAAACAATTTAATTAATTCCTACTCCCCCCCTACCTCTGTCAAAATGTCCATTAAATGACCTCTGTCCATTAAAATGTACTTTTTTAGAAATGTACCCTACCCCCACCTAAGCAATGACCCAAACCCCCCTCATTATAGCTGATACGCAATTACAGATCACCAGACGTAGCCTAATTTCATTACAAATAAAGCGAATCAACTTGGTTGAATCCAGTACTGCCACCGTGTGGCATTACTTCTTTTGCAACTGGGAAGCCTAAAATATAGTTATTGATACTTATAAATCAATTAGCTTCTCAGAATTTAAAATTGATTGCAAATTCGTCCTCTTCAGGGTAAAGTCCTAGTTTTGTGCCCTAAAATGGCAGAAAATACGACTTCAACCCGACCCAATCTGTATGGTCACTTAAAAAAGAGCTTTAAATTTACGTTTGATGAGCTCCCTCCCAATTATCTTAAATCTCTGGTTTAATACAATCACCCCTTGGAAAAAAAATAAAAAAAATAAACATGCATCGAATATGTTTCTTCTGAAAAAAAAGAGAAATTCAACATTTTGAAGATTGGAGCTTGAAACCTCTACGGTAGGGTCTCTGATACGATATATCTTATAAAGGGATTTTCAATAAGGTCGCTTGCTGTTTTGGGGGTGGTTACCCTTTTTTCAAAAAGCAGGCAAATTTTCTCAGATTTTTATTATTGGGTGGTTAACAATAAACTGAAAGTTTTCTATATATTTAGAATCAGCATAAAAAGCCAATACTGCCGGTGTAGCAACTTTCCTGAGAATTCCATTTTTATTTTTGGTGAATATTGGCCCAAGTCACTTTTTACTTCCAGTTTTTTATCACAAACTATTTGATAAGATTCTTTTGTGACGAATTTTTTTTTGAACCTGTTCATTTTATTTAGTTGAATAGGACAATAAAAAGAAAGAGGGTCAATTTGACAGCTTGATAGTAAGTTTAAAGTTTATTTTTCTTTCACTATTCTATTTTTTTTTACGTCTGAATATATACGGGATTTAAGTTCGAGGGGGAGAATTGTCCTGTTATGAAATAAGACATTTGACATGGCCGGTATAAAATCAAAAGGTGGTATCTATGCAGGCAGGATGATTTTTGGGTATCTCTACTCTTTCTGTAAACTATTCTAAGGCGTAGGAAATGGCATAAAGACAAGTCTACATCTGTTATTATCTACAGCAGCAATAAATCTTTCTGTAATTTTGGCTTGATTTTGATTTTCTTTTAGGATTAAATGCATAATGATTAGATATATTATTGGTTAAATAAATTGATTCCTTTGCCAGGAACCCTTGTCGTTTAAAATTTCCTGTTTTTTTTTTCATTTATATGCAATTTAATTGCTCTTTTTATTTGAGAGTTTTTTACTAAAAGTGTTTAAAAATAAAATTATTCATACAAACAATTTCCTGAAATATATTCCCTGTCACCCAACCACCGCTTCTATTTTGGCGTCTGTCTCCCCCCCCCCCTGGAAAATTTTGTGCTGTGCCCTTGCTGTAATACTTATATAATATTAATTAATACTAACTGTAAGTATAAGCAAATTGAAGAGGACAGACCGGATACCCCTTCCTCTGAAGGATAGCCCATGCCGATCGACTATCCGGATATGAACCCCCTCTTTCCTCCCCAATAAAAATGCAAGAGCAACGCCCCTGATTACATCTAAGCATTTAATTGTTGCAATATAAATAATCTATACAAGCAGAGCAATGGATTTATTTATTTTTGCCTAGTAACGTGATCGGTCATAGGGGTATCCAATTAGGTACAGAAGTTAAAGAAGATCTCATCCTCCTGATTTGTAATGAATGGCGGAGCGGACCCAACTGTATAGAGCCTCAGATATCAAAGGCCATTGTATTCACACGCCGCATGGCTGAGCTTGTAGTCACGCCACAGACTACCAACCTAGGCCAAGACTTGGCCTAACCTTCCTAAGGTTATCTTCGAAATGATTTCAAAAGAGGATATCCAGAGTTTTTCGATCAGCTTATTGAAGCAAAGGTTATTTATGAGGACCAGAAATCCAATATAACTTTTGGTTCAAAAATCAGAATAGGCAGAGATGTAGCTAGGGTTTGGAGTTTGGAGGGGGGATATAAAGAATGTGCCGAAAACATCGGCCCCTGTGCAGAAAAATTCTGACACATAAGCTAAATTAAACTAAAAACATAAGCTGAATTTCAAGGTGTTGGCTCACGCTGAGATAGCCAATGAGGCACAAGGACGTGACAAAAACTTTACTCATATATTAGGGCCTGCCATTTCTTCAAAAACAAATCCAGTCAACAAAACAATGAATTACTAAAAATTTGGTGATTAACCCTAAATTATTAAAAATATTGCTTTAGAAAACAAATTTTGATTACACTTCATCATTAATTAATCAAATCAAAGTGATGGAATTGTTTGATTGCTTTATCTTTTTTAATAAAAGAAATATTACTTTTTAAATTTAAATAGAGAGCGACATTAAAAAAAATAAACAAATGGAAAGCATGCTAATATTTTTGTGAGGATTACAAATCCCCAGACCCCCACCCCCATCCCCAATCCCTTAAGCTAAGGCCTTATTACCAGTTCGGTGAAACCATTTTAAAGTGCAACAAATGTAGTCAATAGGTAATTGCAAGTGCTTTATTTACTGACGGTCTTTTGAATCCCTTGAGATGAAAATTTTTGCTGCTTAACGCACATGCAAATAATCCTTTTTATTCTGTTCTTAGGTTAAGATTGTTGGAATGTAGTTTTTTTATGCAGGCTGTGTAGTTCCTCATATCTGCAAGACAAATATTAAAAACATCCCATTTCCTTAGTTTCATTTCCTATACTTGGTCGTAAAAACATATTTTTATCTCGTTAGAAAGAGGATAGTAATACTTTTCAAAACAACCTTATGCTGGTCCAAAAGCTCTAAGGATGTGAGAGTAGGGTCATCCTGTCATAACCTAAGAGAACTTATTTGCAAGTTCAATGAGATAGGAAAGACATGCTTTCTAAATGGAATCTAGTGCCATCTGTCTTCTGACTAGGTTTCTATATATATAGCACAGACGCTGTAGTCTCACGTTTTTTAACTTAACAAGATAGTCAAGATGTCTTACGAATGAAGCATTAAAAAATAGCATTTTAGCTCTATTTCATTATGTGTCTTTTATGATTTCAAGTCTTCTATAGATTGCATGGTACGAAAGACATAGTGGCGCTCGAGCATCTCTTATTTGACCTACCCAGTTAAACTTGACTTCCCTGGACATTATCCATAAGAAATAACAACAAATCACTTGTCCGGCCACATTCTAGTAGAACAAGAATGTGGACAACTATGGACAACTCGGCAAATAACAAGAGGGATAACGTGCAACCTAACTTAAAAATGGCTTATTTACTGATACCTGAAGGTGTGCCACTTTTTGCTATTACTGCTTTTTTTGTTGTTCTCTGTCAAAGATTTCACTTTTTTATTTTTAAAATAATTTGATAGTTGAATTTGATTTTTTTTTTCATTTTGAAATCATTAAAATTTGAGTAATTGAATAATCAGTTTATTTGAATTCAAAATTTTCATCCAGCTCTTTTCATCCTTTTGAATAGGGGCCCTAGGGTTAGCTGGTATAATTTATCCGATAAACTAATACCGCCCCCATTAAATAGCAATTTTTCTAACTCCCTGATGTCGTTTACATCTCGTGAAACGCTGAAGATAAGTAAGCGGGCTTGTCTAATAAGTGATCTTGGTTTCCTCGAACTTACTAACGGTGTCACTTATGGTGAATCTTTTAGCCAAGAAATTGAATCAAAGTAGATATCGAACAGTTTATCAGATTAATCCTCACAAATTTAATAAATATGTCTTCAAATTCGGTGACTTTACTAGATTTTTACAAAATTACAGCATTTGACACCCGTTTCACCAGATTTAAAAATCTTGCTTTTGACAAGATCCAGAAAATTGCACGTCGGCAACCGTAGCATAATCTGTCAATTCCAGAAACGTAAAATACGTATATTTGTGATATTTTATTATATATGAATTTAGGACAATAAGTTAAAAACATCATAACGCAATATTTATATCATTAGTTTGATGTTTTCTAATAGTAATCATAATATTCAAATAATAAATAACTGTTCTCCAAGTCGTAGTATTTCTGTAAGACACAATAAGTTTCTGGGATTGATCTACAGCCTACAGCTACAGCAAGCTAGCCTAGCCCAGCAAAACGTATAGAAAGAACAAGCAAGTTTGAAATACAGATCTTGAAAACGAGACAAATGGTAAGTAGCTGTTGCAAGCCATTTGATCTTCAGCCCTTCTTTTGTAGGATATACTCTACAAAGATATATCATTCAATGTTGTTTCCAAACATTCTGTTGTAACAGAGGAATCAAAAAAGAAATAAAGGCTAAGCTTAGGCCTATTGTTTGGTAAATTTTTCGTTGTTCATATTATTGACTTATGAATAAAGTAAACATACCACTTGATGCCTTGGTAAAGTTCTACAAATTCATATTATTGAGTTAGGAATAAAGTGAATACACCATTTGATGCCTTTTTTTATGCTGATTACAAATATAATAATCATTTCTATTGGAAATGAATTACAGCCCCCCCCCCCCCCTATATAGGCTACCTAACCTAACCCTGAATTGGCATATATAGGGGGGGGGGGGACTGAAATTCATTACTGATAGAAATGATTATTATATTTGTAATCAGCATAAAAAAGGCATTGAATGGTGTATTCACTTTTGTCCTAACTCAATAATATGATTTTATAGAACTTAACCAATGCCTTTTTTGGTAAATTTTTACCAAATCATATTATTGACTTCCAACTAAAGTGAATATTCCCCTTGATGCCTTTTTTTATGCTTTTTACAAATATAATAATTGTTTTGTTGGAAATGAATTTTACCCCCACCCTTATATGGACATCCACCACATGGGTAATATGGGAGTAAGGTTCATTTGTGATGCAAATGGATGTTATATTTAGATTGAGGATGTAATTCTAGGTATATATTTGCACATTAGGGGGGTGGGGGTATATATTATGCAAATATATAGGTTCTAAGAAATTCATGAATTTCTTAGAAAAACTGGAAAAACAAGGAAAAATTGAAGATAAAGGCTCGCCCCCTGCAAAATGTGTTAACTAGGATTATTTTCCATATTATGGAGTAAGAATTGTCTTCTTAATATGTTTCCTTATGTTCAGCTGGACTCCTCTGCTTAAAATACTGGTTGGCCGGTTGGCTAATTTAAAGGTATATATAGGCTATACACTGTCAAATACTGTCAAATTAGCCGTCTGGTGGTATCCTCCCTTATATATACCAATTTGGGTGTATATTTTCACATTAGGGGGGGGGGATGAATTTCTTAGAAAAACTGGAAAAACAAGGAAAGAAGTGAAGATAAAGGTTCTCCCCTGGCAAAATGTGTTAACTAGGATTATTCTGCATATTATAGAGTAAGAATTGTTTTCTTAATATGTTTCCTTATGTCCAGCTGGACTCCTAGGCTTAAAATACTGGTTGGCCAGTTGGCTAATTTAAAGATTTGTATATATATATATATACACTGTCAAATTAGCCATCTGCTGGTATCCCAAATTTTACCCCCACCCTTATATATACCAATTCAGTGTATATATTTTTATATTAGGGGTGGGGAGAAAGTTTAAAATTACCTCTCATTTACATCAGAAATAAAATTTACCCCCACCCCCTCCCCCCTAATGTGCAAATATATACCCTGAATTGGTATATATAGGGGTGGGGTTAAAATTTGTTTCCAACAAAAAGGATTATTACATTTGGAAAAAGCATAAAAAAAGGCATCAAGTGGTATGTTTACTTTATTTGTAAGTCAGTAATATGAATTGCAAAAAATTTACCTACTGTATTCCCATTAAATGCTCCTTTCAACTTTGATAATCACTACCACCACAATTGCATCACAGCCCGCTAATGCCTATACACAACCCCAGGTTGCAGTCTTAGACATGGCATTGCTGTAGACTAGCCTATACAAAAGCATATCCTACAGTTTTTTTTCTGGTATTATGATACAATTTTTAGTCAAAATTCAGCACAATAGGCTAAATAATACAGACCCACTATATCAGCAAATTTTTGGGTAAAATTCTAGACAAGCTAGGCTACCTGTTGCTATCTTGGAAAGGGGCTATATAAGGAAAATAAAACTTTCAGAAATGGATCAACAGACTAAAATATGTTCTGGAAAGGTACTTTGAATTTCCTAGCTCCACTCCTTCTCCCTCTAGAAGACCCTTACCTTTGATGACCTTTGAATACCTTTGTATTATAAGAGTGAAACCTTGCAAAATATGCTAGATATTCTGCTTAAATTAAGTAGTAGGCTACAAGAAAAGTATTTTCAGATTTACATCTTTGTTCAATCCAAATCTATGCCAAGATCTGCAATCACATTTCCTTAATTTAGAAAAAAAAACCATTAATGTGGCTTAAGATTCTACTCAACAGGAACTAAAACCAGAGAAAAAGAAATTGAAGATTAAGTAGGTTAAAATGGGATAAATTCTAGTTTTGCTACTTTTTGCTATCTTGTCAAGGGATTAGATTGGTAAAATGAAACTTTCAGGGATAGGTGTACAGACAAGAGTATATCCTAGGAAGGTATTTTAAAGTACCCCCCACCATTCCTTCTCCCTCTAGTGGGCCCTGACCTTTAAAATTCTTTGTGTTATACAAGTGAATTCTTTCAAAATAGATCTGCTTAAATGAAGTACAGCAAAACTATTTTCAGCTTCACAACTTTGCTAAATCCCAATTTATAAGGTTTCAAAGATCTGCAAACAGATTTACTGAATTTAGAAAAGAATGTGGATTTGGCTTAAAATTCTACTCCAATATGAGGAATTGCATTTCAGAACTAGAACCTAAGAAAAAGAAAGTGATAACTGAAAATTAATGTAAAATGTTGTTTTGTCAAAATATCAATAGTTAATAGACCTGTTCAGTAGGCAAATTTCTAAGACCTAGATCAGAATAGGGTTAACATGGAAGCTTAGAAATGCCATCCCAGAGCATGTTTTTGGCCCTATATTTATTACTGAAAGTTTCATTTTCATAGCCTAACCCATTTCCAAGATAACAAAAAGTAGCTAAACTAGAATTTTACTATAAAATGTTGTTTTGTCAAAATTCCAATAGGTATGGACCTGTCAAATAGGCAAATTTTTAAGACTTATAAATCAGCAGAGGGTTAACATAGAAGCTTGACAATCCCTTCTTAGACTATGTTTTTGATCCTGGATTCATTACTGAAAATTTCCTTTTCCTAGCTTAACTCCTTTCTAAGATAACAAAAAGTAACCTGTTGGAAATTTTACCAATTTTTGGGCTAACATTGCTTATGGGCCTAGCATGTGCTAGAAATCAGAAAAAAAAATCTTGGTAACATTCCCAGTAAGGTAAGGGCCTCCAATGCTCAGTCAGTGCCTAATCTTGGGCAAATGTTGTGATTAAAAATGATCTTTTCTATACATGGACAACAGGCTTCTAAACTTGGACATATGTATTAGATTAGGCAGTTGTAATTGATTAGGACTAGACCAGCTGATATTGACTGACATTTGGTCTTTCAAAATTCAAAAATCTTTCATTAGGATATTACCTTACCTTAAATTGCACTTGCCAGCAAGTTAAGGTGGCTCTAACCTCCTGTAGTTCTTGCTGGGTTGGTAATGATGTTATTTGAATATCACAGGAGCATCCCAGTGATATTTCCACTTGACACTTGCCCACTCATGATCAACAGCTTTTTTTAAAAGAATTTATAGAGGAAGTTGAAACAGTAGAATCAGAAAGACTTCCAGGCTGGCACAAAAAAAGTTCCATCTCTCTTGTCTTTTTATATGTTTCCTTTGCAGCTTTAATGAATGACCCCTTGTCAAAGAATATAATTTAGAGCTAAATAACAGGTCTATCATATTATTGTGAAATAAATTCTTCAGTGCAATTACATCCCCCCTTTGGTTCAAAATTGGAGATTCTGTGTCACAGATTTGACTGCATTTTCTAAGACTAGGCTCCAGTTTCAAATGTATGGCCAAGATTAGCTCCTGGGTCCACTGGCCACTTAGGTCTAGGGTCCACTGTTGTCTATCAGAATATTTTAAATTGTGAGTGTTGTGTATGGTCAAAATATTTAAGCTAGTCACATACTTGTTAAACAGATTTTCACACATCCAATGGTGAAATAATCCAATTTCTAGGTGGTATGATAGTGATTCTACAATGATTTAGCTGTTAAAGAGTGGATTAGCTGGCTTACTACTGGGTTTCTTACCCTAGGCAAGTTGGATAGCTTATCACCAATTTAACAGTTAAATCCCTGTAAAGTCTCCATTACATCAACTAGAAAGTGCATTGTTTCAATATTAGGCAAGTTTAAATTTTCAGTAAATATATAGCTTAGACCTATAAGATTCCACAACTGACATGGAGACAAGGTGAACAGACTACTCAATTCTTTTTTTTTTCACTCCTCCCAAATACAATAATCAGTTCACTCACAAATGCACCTAACACTCTCCTCCCCATCCCCCCTTTTCCTGTTGGTCCCATATACAGTTCAATTAATAAATGAAACTAAAAGAATACACTAAAACAAAGACATTTTTACCTTATAATATGCAAGATATTTTTATTAAACAAACTAAAATGTTTCTTTCCATAATTATAAGCTTTAAAATTGTTTTAAATGATATTTTTGTAAATTATGCACTTAATCTCACAGAGAGATAAATTACAGACTAAGAGGATCAACTAGTTTCATAGTAGAGCAATTCAAAGAGTGATGGGGGCAACATGGGTAAATGCCATGGGCACTGCAGCTAGGGGGGGGTGTCATGGCAGGAAGGTTGCCCACTCTGATCAAATTGTTTATTTTGATTTGATTTCTTGTTGCTCGTATTTGAGTTTGAAGAGGGGGGGAGGGAGGTGGTAACTAAGTTTTCTCTGGATGTCACCAACCCTAGGAATAGCTCTGTTTTTAGGCTATAGGTGATAGACTACAATGTATATATAGGTACATTGATGTACTAGAAAATACATTATGTGGACTATAGCCTATATGGTACCATCAGGAGCAGAGAGAGAAAGGGGGGGGGGGGTGCATTTGAAAGTGAATTGACTAGCCTAGATCCTTTTAGAAAGAGCATAAAAAGTAATCAAATAGTGTTTTCACCTTGTTTCTGACTGTTTTGGGATCATATATATATATATATATATATATATATATATATATATATATATATATATATATATATATATATATATATATATATATATATATATATATATATATATATATATATATATATATATATATATATATATATATATATATATATATATATATATATATATATATATATATATATATATATATATATATATATATATATATATATATATATATATATATATATATCTATATATTTATTTATTTATTAATTGAAAACCTGTCTACAAAAACTTGAAAAGGACAGAGCAAAATATGAGAAAAAAAAGAAAAGAAAACAATACTATGAGACAAATATCAACAAAACCAATAAAATCAAACAAGAAGGTCAATTATAAATAAATCAAGGATAAAATAGGAACAAAATCAAACAAAGCAAAAGCAAATTCACACATACAACATCAACATATTCATGCATAATTACATATATATATATAAAAAAAAAATAAGAAAAAAAAAAGAAATGAAAAAAAAAAAAAAAATATCAACAACAGACAAAGTTAATGCACTAGAAGTGGGCCTAGCTCATGACCAGCTACTTTTCAATTATGTTTTCCAATAACTCAAGAGATAGCTATTTCTGGGTCTGCAGTTTTGTGTATTTTAACTATAGGTGAATTTCTGTGCCAAGGTGGTAGACATAGTAAATATTTTCCAAAATGTAAAAACAGCAAACAGATTTTTGACTTTTCAGATTTTGTAAATATTTTCCAAAATGGGTGATGTACAATATATGGGGGAGGGCTGCTGCATTGAACAGGCTAGCTAAGAGATGACAATTGAAGCAGAACTTGCAAGTGACAATAGAGGCATAAGATGCTGAAATTTGATGGTTAAGATGCTCAATGAGAAGAGATCTAGTGTGACGTAAAGAGGACCTGATGGGGAGGCCTAAGTACACTGTTTAAGTTTGAATGTCAAAAAGGATTTTCCCAGATTGTTATTTCCCAATCTTAACTAGCCCACTCCCAACCATCAGTCAATCCCAACTATTTACATTATATCCAAAATTAGGAACCTGCTATCCATTTTTATGGAAGATACAGTTTAATCAGAATTCTTTTTCAAGATTATTCACTCTCTGAGTACTAGGGGTATTACCCAACTTATAGTTATTACCCAACTTTTTTATTATAGTGTTTCCTTTAGAAGAGGTATTAGTTTAGTATGTAGTATGTATTTCAAAGCGTAACAAAAGGTCACAAATATGCTCTATACTTAAGATTGAAAACTATCTACATAATATAACTAGGTCTGCCAAGGTGTTTCTTGTGTATTTTGGAGATAGCCTGTGCAGAAGAGGGTGAAAGTAAACAATCAAGAACTGTATTGGTACTGGTGGGTTTTGATCCTTAAACTGCTGGGGATAGGTGATTTGAATATTTGCACTTCCCACAGGTTTTATCTACTGCAAAAATTTAAAGCCAGTAACTATTTGGGCCATAGATGATATTGCAATTAAAGCAGTGAAAAGAGCCAAATAATATTGATGGAAAGACCAGCCAAACAGAAACAATTATCACCATAAAAATCCAGTGAAGACAATTATGCCAGTTATGAAGCCAAATTAATGTCAGATTGATCTGTATTAAACTGTGTCAAGTGGCTCTGTATATTTTGTGCTGATATGCCAATAGTGAAGTACAACCTTATTAATTTGTTGAGTGATAAAAATGAGTTCCATTGGCTCTGCTCATTGTGTGAAAGCAACCCACAAGCCAACAAGGTATAAAAAAGGAAGATGTCAACAATATTGCCAGTAGTGTTGTCAATAATTCTATGGGAGCACTAAAGAAGGATGTGGAGGTGCTTGTTGCATGTCTTGTACAAAGAGTAGACCGTATTGAAGACAATGTCAGCAAAATATGTACTGTTGAGCAAATGAAAACTGAAGTTGAAAAGTAACAGGCCAAAAATGCATGCCTGAAGCAGCCGTTTTTGACTAATCAAGATCTTTTTGAACAAGTTGTAAAAGCCAGGATTAGCAATGTACAGCAGGTATAGTTTTTATCAAACATTTCCTCTTGCAAAACTGCTCAATTGGCACCAAAGCTCTGAAGTCCCTGCAATTTGGGCCAAGGAACCCATCCACCAGTATTCCAGCTGGACCAGCACCTATTGTCCAAGTTATTCTCTCAGTTAGCAACCCTTCAGTTGGATATAAAATAGCTAAACAGTCATTAGAAAGGCATGCACTCAAAGATGCTTGACAGTTTTGTAAAGACACCTTGAAAGAGGATAGAGAAAAGCATGGAGCTCTAGTTATGTCAATGTGTTGTGATATTTTTATTACTGGTAGCTAATGTTGATCAGTTAACCAATAAGAATGAGGAAGTAAAAAACTGTACCAAATAAGGGATATGATTTGGTGATGTTAACAGAGGTGAGTCCCAAAAATAGTAATACTAGATTAGAGGATAGTCATATCTCTGTTCCTGGATACCAGGTGATATCAAACTTGATTTTTAGCAATTGCAGAAGGGATGTATTGGCAATAGTTAGAGCAGAATAGGATATTCAAGTGGTAGATACTCCTCCTATTAGTGATTATGTTGAGTTGGTCTAAAGGTTGGTCTATATTTGATCTAAAGGTACCACTTAATGCTGTTGTAACAAGAATTGTTTGTGTTTATAGAAGCCCTTCAGCTCCATCTAAGATTCATACAGAGCAAGCTATAGCAGGTCATTTTCAAACAATCAGTGCATGACATAAAGGAAATCTGCTCATAGCTTGGCACTTTAATTTTCTACAAATATCGTGGAAAGAAGGATTTGGTTACCATGAAGATAGTGTGACACAACAACCATTCCTTGATTGTATACATGACCTCTCCCTATATCAAGTTGTTGATAAACCAACTAGATATAGAATCTTCCTAAACCCAACTCTATTAGACCTTGTTTTCCTTGATATTCAGGACCTTTTGAAAAACATTGCATACTTACCTTCCATTGGTAAGAGTGACCATATAGCTACTGAAATGTAGCTCTGTCTGAAGACTGTGACTAATAGATTTGTTAAAAAGATCTTCAAAGATTACAAATCTATCAGGAGGGAACTGAAAATAATGAATTGGAGTGAAATTTTTGAAAGTTCACTAGAAGAGCTTTGGGAAAACTTCAATTTAATTTTACTCAAAATCTCAGATAGCAACACAACTGTATCTTGCAGGAGAAAATCAAAGACTCTTCTGTACATGACCAAGGAAATTAAGAAGCAGCTGAATAAAAAACTAACTACTGCTTCAGGAGCTGAACTAACAGATTTTAAAGAAATTGCAGATGAATTGAACCGCCACTTTCAATCTGTTTTTAGTAGTACATCAGATACAGACCTGCCCACTATTGAACTCTCACAAATCCACCATCCAATTGAGCCTATTAAGATTCATAGTTTTAGCATCCTCAAACAACTTAAGTTGCTAGGAGTCAACAAATCAGTTGGGCAAAATAGGATGTATCGACATCTTCTAAAAGAAGTTGCTGAAACCATTGCCAAGCCACTCACCCAATTATTTAAAGTTTTCGTATGTACCAAGGAAGTTCTAACAGATTGGGAAGCAGCATTTGTCACCACTTTGCTCAAAAAGGGAAATAAAGCCAGTGCAGAAAACTACCATCCCATAAGTATAACCTCTGTTGTTGCTAAAATCCAGGAAAGAGATGAGGTTGTCATGAGTATGAAGTAAATGAGGCTGTCATGAAGCATCTCAAATTTAATGAATACTATTGCCCAGCCAACATGGATTTCAACCAGGAAAGTCAGTGGAAACATATTTCCTTGGGACTTATGATGTTATAAAAGACCTGATTGATCAGGGCCTACCTGTGGATGTCCTGTTGCTTGACCTTGCAAAAGCATTTGACAAAGTTCCACATAACCTGAAGATAAAATTCATCTCGTATGGAATTAATGCAGACCCTGTGGGATGGATCTCAGCTTTTCTTACTGATAGAACACAGAGAGTGAGGCTTTTTACTGATGAAGGAGAATCAATCCTCTCTGAGAGATGTGGAGTCACCAGTAGTGTCCTGCAGGATAGTGTTTTAGGACCTACCATGTTTAATATCTGTGTAAATGATATTTTTCAATTAGCTACAAATCATCTCACTCTGTATGCTGATGACTCAAAGATGTATGGTGCATTCAACCATGAGTCACTACAAGTGGATCTTGATCATATTCAAAACAGGGAAACAACATGGCACATGAGTTTCAATATTGACAAATGTAGCATTTAGCATTTTGGCACTTCAACCCAGGTTTAGCTATACCACGGTCAATCCAGCTGTAAACAACATACAAGAGCTGCCAAAGTGTCAGTGAAGAAAGGGATCTTGGAATTGTTGTTGGCAACCAGTGCAAAACTACAAGAAGACTGTGTCTCGTGCAAACTCTGTCCTTGGACTCATCAAAAAACTATTTCCAGTAGGTCTCCCTATGTTTTTGTGAAGTTGTACAAGGCCCTTGACAGGCTAGTGCTTGATTTTGGAATTTTCATAGCATCACCAGGATACAGGGTGATTTACAGCTTCTTGAAGGGGTGCAAAGGAGTGCTACTAAGGCAGTAACAAAAATGAGAGACAAGTCTTATGATGAATGTCTGAAGGAGCTGAAATTATTTACTCTGGTTTACTGATGGTGAAGAGCTGATAGGCTAATGACATAGGCAAAAGTTTTTCTCCTGCCATGTAGTAAACCACTGGAATAGTCTGTCAGATTTAACAGTCTCAGCCCCCAATCATGAAGCTTTCAAGAAATTGCTAGATGTTTAATGGTGCTTCCAGGAAGTACCAGTGGGATGTGTTTTTTGTTTGATCTACAAATATGGACCAATTCATTGGTAAAGATGCATCTTCATTTGCTCCAAAGTATGAATTTAAGGTAATATACAAGATTACTAGCCTACTGTTCATGTTTATGACAAATACATTTTAATCGAAATAGCTGTTCTATATTAGGCACTGTCTGAGTGCTAGAGGCATTAGACCTGCTCATAACATGTTCCAGTGTCCCACTAGTGATGGAGAAATAAAGAGGTACATCAGTGTTTTCAACCATTCAATACTCTTAGTAACATTTTAGAAAAGTGGTTCTTCTCAATGAAATATTATGAAAGCAAAATAATGGTACCATTCAACTCCCTAATTGATACTATTTTAAAAAATTATATTCATTACTCTTACAAAAGTGTCCCTCCTAAATGGTCCCAGATTTAGCACTATCCTATGTACAAATCTAAAAGAAAACACCAAGAAAAAACCCCCAGTACTTGGGCACTGCCTAATTTTAGACAAACATTTAGTCAAAATATAACTGACCTAAATGTGAACTGTTTAGGAAACTAGTCTTGGAGGTTATGCATGTAATTTTAGACAGGACTGCCAGTCATGATTGGCCAACTACAATCTCAGAAAACTTCTTCTGGTAAAAGTCTTGAATAGCAGCTCTTCAGAAGGAGACCTGTTGGAAGAAAATGAAATACACTTTTAGATTGATAATTTTATATTATCTGTTTTGAAATACAGTCAGTCAGTCGGGTACCCAAACAATCCTTAGGTAAATTCTCTGGAAAACATCTAGCGAATCTTCGCTTGCTTTTTGGAGTGCCCATGCTTCAGAACCATATTTGGCCACTGTCATCACTGTATTTTCCAATATTCTAATTTTGGTTTGCAGACTTATCTTCCTATTCTTACAAACTTCTGTCAATTGTGAAAAAACACCCAGAGCCTTGGCTATTCTACTTTAACATCTTCACGGCACCCACCATCTTTACTAATAATACTACCAACGTAATTGAAGTGGCCTCTTGATCTTTTTCTTGCTTAGCGTCACCTTTTCATCTTCAGTTAGTCCTAGTTTTAGCAACTTAGTCTTCTTAACATTAATTTTTAAGCCTATTCTTGTGCCCTGAACTCACAAAACCTCTTGAAGTTCATTTATTTTACTCATACTTTCATCTAGGATGCTTAAATCATCACCATAATCATATTCCAGGAAATTTGTTCTTCTTCATTTGATTTTGTGGTCTCCCATTGCCTTTCCTGTGCTCCTAAAGACAAAGTTTGTCAAAATGATCAAGTATTTTACTATGGATCAAATATTTTAATAAGCATAAATAGCAGTATTTAAAGTAGGTTATGTGTTTATTCATTAGAGAAGGGTGGTGGTAAAGTAAAATAGTCTACTAATAATCAACAAATCTACAAATAATCTAATGGGAATGAGGTAAGTAAGTGTTTATGGTTGTTTTAAGGAAGCTTTCAGACTTTTAGGGGTTTGTTCAAATGGTTCCATTGTTTTAATTATTACTGCTTTTTCTATACTGGAGCTCATTAATTTTTAGAGGGTTTCCAATTTGTTTTAGTAACCACTGAGGTAGTTTGGAGGTTCAAAATTAGCTAGGTTTAGAATAGGTAATTTTTATTTATGAGTCTGAAAATATTCTCTCTATGAACAACCTTTTCCTTTTTTCCAGAATTTAAATAATGTTTGATGTTTCATGTTTTTTTTTATGTATTTTTTTCAGTTATGTTAGTAGCCCTATTTTACATAAATACTTTGTTTCATTTGTAGAAGTATTTTTTTTGCAATTTTATTTATCTATGCTCCTCGATTCTGAGGGAAATAAGTAATTTCTATTGATTCTGAAGCAGTTTGTATAAACCCATATAAGACTTTGGGAGAGATCTGTTCTCTCAAACTCTATAGCAGTGGTAGTATGAAGTAATTGGATTAACAACACTTCTTGACTACTAAGGCCCTTGTGTTACTGTGCAATGTGTTGCTACAACAATGTTTGAACTCTGGGTCCTGTATTACCAAGCTAAGGCCAAACCCACTGCACCACTACAGGACTCAAATTTTATGTTTTATTTTTTATTAAATTTTATGCGGATTCAACGTTTGAAAGTGGTGTTAATCTTGGTGTTAATTATCTTGTGTTAATTATGGTTAATCTTGTGGTGTTAATCTTGGTGTTAATTATGTACTCAAAGTTAGCTGTCTTACCATTGTTGTACCTACCAGATTGTAACACCATTCTTTTTCCTGTTGTCAACCCTTGGTACAGTATGTGCTAGTTGGTGCTCTCATAGGAGTTTGTGAGAGTTAATCAGGAGTCAAGAGTAGAAAACAATCTTTTTTTTCAGTTTTTCTAAATTGAAACTATGTACACAAAACAAAGCTGACACTGGATTAAAAAGAAAGAATCAAAAATGGATTTAAAATTGAGAATGCAAATGTATTACTTTTCATGAATAAATTTATAACAAGTTTTGCCATTGTAGTCCACACTACTCTCCTAATCACTTTTACGTCTCAAGTCTTCCAGCGTAGAAAATGTAAATATAATAATGATAATATACTGCATTAAAAAGGCTTTTGCCTCTATAAAAATTTACATTCACTAAAAAACTTGGCAATGCTATGCTTGAAAGAGCTGGAGGAATCAGCCATAACCACTTCTTGGGGGAGGTTGTTTCATTCCTTGACTACTCGGTTTGAGAAGGCCCACCTTCCAACTTCTTTATTGAAAGTGTTTTGTTTTATCTTAAAGTTGTGTTCTCATAGATTGTTTGTGCTGAAGAAGAATATTCTTCTGGTCCAATGTTATTGTAGTACTTGTGACATAGCTTGACAATTTCAATAAGATCACCTCGGAGGATCTATAGGAGATGGGAGGAAGTGACAGCTTTTCCAATCATTCACAGTGGGAGAGGCCTCTTGCTTTTGGTACAGAATTTATTGCTCTTCGCTAAATCTTCTCAACTGCATCAAAGTCTTTTTGAAGGTTCGGTCTTATTGCCATGTGTCCATAATCAATGATAAGCCGAACAAGAGACTTGAAGAAAATTAGAAAAATCTTAAGATTGCTTAAGGTGAAGTTTCTATGAACAAGTCCAACTATTTTCGGAGCTTTGCTCACGATGGATTCATCGTGGTTGGTGAATTTTAGCTCACTGTCTTTTATTACTCCGAGGTCCCACCCGAAAGATGTTTTTGTTATTAGACTGGTGTTAAAGCTGTAGGTTGACTTGGAATTCTGTGGTCCAGGGCAGCAGTGGGAGCTTTTGTTCGTGTTGACCTCCATTTCCCACGTCCTCATCCAATCCGCTATCTTGTTTAAGTCAATCTGCAGTTCTTGAATATCATTTGGGCATTTGATATGTCTAAAAAGCTTTGCATCGTCAGCATAAAGTGCAATATGTGAGATAATATTGTCAGGCAGGTCGTTTGCCTAAAAGATTCAAGAGCAGGGCCCGATGACGCTGCGTTGTGGAATACCGCTAGATACTTTTGTCACAACTTTGCTAATGTGGCCATCTACTTTCACCCTCTGAGTTCTGCGTGCCAGAAAATTCGTGATCGAGCCAAGAGCTTTGCCTGCAATCCCAAGGTTTCTTAACTCATGAAGGAGCTTTGAATGAGAAACTTTATTGAAGGCTTTACTAAGATCAAGGTATATTCTGTCGACTTGTGTGCCTTTGTCGAGGTTTATTCTCTAGGTTTCTGTAACTAGAAGTAGCTGAGATTCAGCTGACCTATGTCTTAGGAATCCAAACTGGCTTTTGTTGATTAACTTTTCGGTTAGAAGGTATTCTAGTAATCTGTCTGCTATGATGGACTCAAGGATTTTACAAGTGATGCATGTAAGACTTATGGGCCTGTAGTTGATTGGGTTTTGTTTTTCAATGTTCTTGAATATTGTGGTGATAATTGCCTTTTTCCAGATACTAGGGAGTTTTTCCGTATCTATGATAGCCATAAAGATGAGAGATAGGGGTCTTGTGACTTGTCCTGCAAGTTCTTTAAGAATGCGAGGGTGTATACTGTCCGGGCCTTCAAATTTATTTGTGTTTAGCTTTTAAAGTTTTTGGTTGATGGACTCTTCATCGAAATCTATCACTGAGAAGCCAACATTTTCTTCCTCTATTTGTGCTGCATCACTTCTATCCTCCGATTGTGATGTAGAACTGATGCAAAATGGTAATTAAATAGATTGGCTTTTTAAATGGGGTCTTCCAATGTTTTTCCAGATAAAGGATCTATTACAGCTGGGATGCTAGGTCGGCAATGCTGCTTGGAACTTACATAATTCCAGAAAGCCTTGGGATTTTCTTTTATATTTTTGGTGATTTGTTTTTCTCTTTGAGCTGCAAAATAACGTGTTAGTTTTCTTACTTTATTTCTTAAGCGGCAGAAAGTTTATAGTCTTCGTCGGCACGAGTTGTGCATTGTGCATGTTGTTTTTTTGCATTAGAATACTTTAGAAATTAGTATTTGTTATTATATTTACATTTTCTATGCTGGAAAACTTAGACACAAAAGTTTAGATGTCTTTTTTGATAAGGACACATACTAAAATGACCCCCACCACTGTCCTAATCATAAATAACAGAAATATCTTCATTTTTATGTCTTTAAGTTTAACAGCATAGAAAATATAAATATGATCACAAATGGTAATTGCTAAACATTTCTAATCAAACAGTTCGTGGTAACGAACTGTAAGTAAGGAGCGACCCGGCTCAATGGTAATCGAAATTCTAAAAAACGGAATTTTGATACCAATAGATACATCAAAAAAATTAGGCTTTAATGCTGATTTCAAATATATAAGTTTCGTCAAGTTTAGTTCTACCCATCAAAAGTTACGCGCCTGAAAAAATTTGGCTGATTTTAGAAAAAAGGGGGAAAGAACCCCTAAAAACTATAGAACTTTAATGAAAATCACACCATCATATCCAGCGTATCAGAGAGCCCTACTGTAGAGGTTTCAAGCACCTATCTACAAAAAAGTGGAATTTTGCATTTTTTGCCAGAAGAAAGATCACGGTGTGTTTATTTGTTTTTTTGTTGTTTTTTTTTCCAGGGGTGATCGTATCAACCCAGTGGTCGTAGAATATCGTGGGAGGGCTCATTGGAACGGAAATTAAAAGTTCTAGTGCCCTTATTAAGTTACCAAAAAAATGAGGGCAACTAGGCCCTCTACCACACTCATTTTTTTCCTAGTCACCCGATAAAAATTTTGAGATAGCCTTTTTGTTCAACATGGTCGAAAATATAATAACTATGTCTCTTAGGATGACTTAATCCCCCGAAATCCCCGGGGGGGGGGGCTGAAAGCTATGAACTTTACCCAATGTTAGCATATAGTATTGGTTATTGGGAAGTATACTGACGTTTTCAGGGGGGATTTTTTTTGGTAGGTGGGGGGTTGGGTGGGTCGGGGGCTGTATGGGAGGATCTTTCCATGAAGGAAGTTTTCTTGGGGGAAGGGACGTTGCTACGAAGGGGGCGCCGGATTTCACAGCATTGTTAAAGAAAAAGATCAGAACTTAAAAGTAGAGAGGCTTCATGAGCTCCCACGAGAACACCACCCCTTCGAATCCCGATCCGGACACTTTTTTTTAAAACTCCCACGCGAACACCATATATGGGCATAGAAACACGTGGTTAATGGGGTCAATGACCTCTTTCTCCAGGTGTGTTTTTGGCACGCTCTTAGCGAGTGTCAATGTTGTTATTGTTTCCGAGGCCAAATGTCAAGGTCAATGTTGTTGTTGTTTTGAACAGAGTCATTAGTGAGAACACGTGGTTAATGGGGTCAATGTTGTTGTCGTTCGAAGCAAAGTTAATGACACTTCCTTCCTGTTCGAGGCAGATGTTATGATCCAGAAATAGTATTTGTTATTGTTATTCGAGCCAAATGTTATGAGGTTCCCGGAAACAGTTAATGACACTTCCTTCCAGTTCGAGGCAGATGTTATGATCCAGAAATAGTCTTTGTTATTGTTATTCGAGCCAGATGTTATGATGTTCCCGGAAACAGTTAATGACACTTCCTTCCAGTTCGAGGCAGATGTTATGATCCAGAAATAGTATTTGTTATTGTTATTCGAGCCAGATGTTATGAGGTTCACGGAAACAGTTAATGACACTTCCTTCCAGTTCGAGGCAGATGTTATGATCCAGAAATAGTATTTGTTATTGTTATTCGAGCCAGATGTTATGAGGGTCCCGGAAACAGTTAATGACACTTCCTTCCTGTTCGAGGCAGATGTTATGATCCAGAAATAGTATTTGTTATTGTTATTCGAGCCAGATGTTACGAGTTCCCGGAAACAGTTAGATCATGTGTTTCCTTCTCAGCCAATCAGAGGGCTTGCTT